>NW_023270418.1:2841152-3093652 GCF_011800145.1 Mirounga leonina
TTAACATAAAATGCATTATTTGTTTCAGAGGTACAGGTCTGTGATTCAACTGTCTTACACAATTCACAGCACTCTCCATAGCACATACCCTCCCCATTGTCTATCACCATGCTGGCTAGTACTTGACTTTATCCAGCACATAGTTCCTGGAATAGGGGTCTTAAATTAATTCCACTGTTTTTACTGTCCTACTTCAATTTTAATTCAGTACAAAAACATAGCTAGAGGTGAGAGAACACATTTAATTAAATATTGTATGCAGCTGATGAATGTATACGAAAGCATCACCCAGGCGTATAGATTTTTATAATGAGCCTCTTTCTTTGACTTCCAACCCCTTTTTGAACTTCTGCTCTGAGAGGCCAGATTGCTCTTCTCTTGTACATTCAATTTTACAATAGGTTTCTTGGAAGAGCTGAGGTGGTCCCGCTTGCTGTTAGCACAGCAGGGTCCATCCTCATGATGCCTCAAATCTCACAGTTATCCCGCACTGGCAGAACAATTCTTGACTATCTTAATGAGACTCAGCACCCCAGCCCTAATGTCAAAGGGAAGCTTTTTCTAAAGTGTTCAAGCAGCATCTAGTGAAGATCTCACTGTGTGCCATATTGTCAGTAAAAAGACAAATATTTCCCATAACCTAAGCAATGACCTTGAATTTACTAAAGGAATTAACTAAAACACAGTAAATTGGGCTATGCTTTCACTGACTACCAGGGACAAATAAAGGGTTGCAAGAAAGATGATTTCAGGATGCCATTTATTTCTTTAGGGGACAGATATTCTCTCTTTTTTTTTTTTTTAAAGATTTTATTTATTTATTTGACAGAGACACAGTGAGAGAGGGAACACAAGCAGGGGGAGTGGGAGAGGGAGAAGCAGGCTCCCCGCAGAGCAGGGAGCCCGATGCGGGACTCGATCCCAGGACCCCGGGACCATGACCTGAGCCGAAGGCAGTCGCTTAACCAACTGAGCCACCCAGGCGCCCCAGATATTCTCTCTTTATTCCTACCTCCATGGATGCATTTTAATGTATTTACTCTGTGATTATAAATACTAAAACTTCTTATGAACACATCATCGTCCTAAAATACAGGTGACTTAATTTTAGGGAAACTGAACGTATTTCGTCATCATTTTCTTCCACCCTGTACGTGCATTTTTGGCTCATCAGGGTGCTGCAGGTGGAGGCTTTGCTGCACTGTTTGAGGTTTATCCCATCCCTGGCTTGCTACAGGAAGGTCGACCTGGCTGTAATCTTTACTGTGATGTTTTTGCATTATAACTCAGACCTTATTGCAGTGCTCAAGCAGTACACTTTCAAATCCGTGTTTCAAAGTATAAGGGATGACATATTCAATGTGGAGAAACTTTGATGGGACTCTTGCGGCTGTCCTACAGAACGAAGTTTCTCGGAACTGGTCAAAGGGGGACTGGTGGAGAGCCATTTTAATGGAGTCTCTTTTTTTCTGGTGAGTTTTGGACAATGATGACTCTTGATTTTGGTTCAGGTCATGATCTCAGGGTCCTGGCATCGAGCCCCGTGTCAGGCTCCATGCTCAGCGAGGAGTCTAAGACTCTCTCTCTTTTTGGCTCAGTTGGTTAAGTGTGGGACTTTAGCTCAGGTCATGATCCCGGGGTCCTGGGATTGAGCCCCGTATCAGGCTCCCTGCTCAGCAGGGAGTCTGCTTCTCCCTCTCCCTCTGCTACTCCCCCTGCTTGTGGGCTCTCTCTCTGTGTCAAATAAATAAAATCTTACAAAAATAAAAATAAAAAAGACTTTCCCTCTGCTCCTCTCCCCACTCCTCCCCTCAAATACACAGATAAATCTTAAAAAAATAAAGTTTATAAAAAGGCCTTAACTAGGTTCACTCAGATATACCACACAGGTGTTCCCAACATCATATCACCATCTCAAGGCCGTGTCCTTGGACCAGCCTCTGGGAGCAGGAAAAGCCAGCAGAACCCACATTCCGAGGACAGGGTTGTGGGTGAGGAGCCTCCAGGTGCCCAGGTCCAGCTCACGGGTCAATTAGCAGTCGCATCTTTTCTATGACGTCCCCAACCCTAAGAAACCCAAAGCCATGCCCCTGGAAGAGCGATTAGAATTCATTTCGAGATCTCCCTAGTAGATCGCCGCTGATCTCACTGTGGCACGTGGGATGGTAGGCCGCGCTGCCTTCAGGAATCATCCTTAGCCCACCCCACAGCTTTTTGCTTTGGCCATCTCTGGCAGAAGCATCTGATTACTCAGCGGTAGGTCCCACACCCTTGTCCTAGCAGCCAGGGAGCGGATGCAGGAATATCTGCCCCTCTGGCAACTTCCACAGTGGGAAGAAGCCCTGGCTTCCACCTTTTTGGGGACTTAGCCTGAAGATAAAAGATGTTTAGAGAGAAGACACCCAACAAAACAAATAAAAGAGGGCGACAGAAACAAACAAGTGACAACTCTCGGCCAACCTTTCGTCGTTGTGGTTTTTAATCACATTTTATTCACTCTATTTTTAAGAACAGTTAGAAAATGGAGTTTAATCACACTCTGTTTTTTAAGAACAGTTCAAGAGTTGCCAGGACTGCACAGCTTCTAAATGCCAGAAGTGAGATTTTACCCCAGGGTGGCCCACTTCCAAAGTCTGCGCTTTTCCCTTTAGGCCACTTTTCCACTTTAGGCCAACTGTACTTGACTCTTCCTCTTCAGCCCTGAGACAGACTGGGATCAGTCAGTCATTCAACAAGAATTCAGTTCCTGAGTGCTGCCCGGCAGCTAGAACTAATGCCAGGTGTTGGGGATAAAAATGATGAGCTTAGAAGAATCCCAGCACTTTGCAGTCCCTGAAATCTGGAGCCAGATGAAGCAACAGGTGATTTCAATACAGAGTTGGGAATGCGAGAACCTCTCCTCAATGTAACGCTCCAGGCTTCCCCACTCAGAGGAGGAGGCAGAGTGGCTTACCTGCTAGGCAGACCTGTGAAAAGGGAGTCTTTGGGGCTCTCCAGCTCAGCTTCCTATCACGGGAGACCATGCTGTCCAGCCCTGAACTGTGTGGTAAGTGGGCACGCAGGGTGCAGAGTCCCTGGGGTGGGGGTGGGGTGTGTGTGGGGGGGGGATGTGGGGAGTGGGCCTGCTGCCCACAGTTACCCAGCACCGTGTGTGAGGGATGGGGAAAGTTCAATGCTGGGTTGGAGGCTGATGTAAATCCAGATTTGTCACTTAGCTTTAGCCATTATCCAGTTGACATTTTGATTTCTGTCTGGCTGGCTCCAGTGACTATCTCTCAGTTGGCTTCAACTTTGTAGGAGAATAAAGGAGAGTTAAAACATCATTTATCCAATCTAAACCTTAGTAAAAGTGACAGGAGTTAGGAAGTTACTTGAGTCTCTCTTTTCCCTTCCCCTTTGTCTTCCCTCTAATCTCTTCTAGAATTTTCTTTCATAACATCCTCCTCTTTTCCCCTCTTCCCTTCATCTACTCCCCTTTTTCTGCACTGTCTCGCTTTTTTTCCCTCCCTCTCTCTCTCCAATCTCTCTCCTCCCAGCCCAGTCTGTCCCCCATTTCCCCATTCTCCTTCCTTTCCCTTCTCTCTCCAACCCCCTCCACACTCACCCCAACTCTCTCCTTGTCTCTTTTATTCCACAGATGGGGCCTTAGTGTTTTAATGGAGATTTCCCTCTGCAGGTTGGGCACCCCAGTCTCACTGGTGGGGAATGATTGTCAGAATAATTAAACAGGAGAGAGATGCATGGAGTGAGTGCACTGGTCTGAGCGAGGACAGTGTCTCTTGCTGGAGACCATGACCTGGTCTTCTGCTGCTGGTGAAACCAGTGGGCCAAGAGATCATCTGGAGGTAATTTTCCCTTTCAGCCCTGACCTCCCTCAGTCTCCTGCTTTTGGGAGAAGAGAAACACGATGAGTAGAGGTCGAGGAGAGGTATACGAACCCAGATAATCAGGGTTGCAAAAAAACTGCAACAGGCCCTTAGTGCCCAAACATGAATGCACTATGAGAAGTACAGTCCTGAGGTGGGAATTTTAACGCATGGCAGCTAGTCCAGAAATTTCTCTCTCACCTTTTCCCATGCTGGGCAGGAGTCTTGTCCCTTATCCAATCCAATACTTATGTTGTCTGATGGGAGTTTTAGGAATTAAAAAAAAAAAACCTTTTGGGGGTGCCTGGGTGGCTCAGTTGGTTAAGCATCTGCCTTTGGCTCAGGTCACGATTCCAGGGTGCTGGGATCAAGCCATGCATCGGGCTCCTTGCTCTGCAGGGAACCCACTTCTTCCTCCGCTTCTCCCTCTCCCTCTCCCTCTGCTCCTCCCCCTGCTTGTGCTCTCTCTCAAATAAAATCTTAAAAAAAACCTTTTTATTATTATTATTGACTATATATTTTTATTCAGGTCTTTACATGTCTAGCCTAGTATCCAAAAAGTTGCTTTTTGTCAAAATTGGTTGTTTATATTATCTCAAGATATATTATTCTTTTAGCTTGAGATAATATTGGATTAGAGCCTTACCCTCTCTTCTGATCATTTCTGATAGAGGTAGTATGTCACTGTAATCTCTTCCAATAAATTCATTAATTTAGCTCTAGAAATTTATATGATTGTAGCCCCAATTCTTCTTCTTTTTAAGATTTATTTATTTGAGAGCACGCGCAAGAGAGAGAGAGCGCGAGTGAGCACGGGAGTGAGCAAGGGAGGGAGGGAGCCAGTGAGGGAGCAAGGGAGGGAGTGAGGAAGCAGGAGGGAGGGAGCAAGGATGGAGGGAGGGAGGGAGGGAGACAGCGAAGGAGGGAGCGAGGGAGGGAGCGAGCGAGGGAGGGAAGAAGGGAGCGAGGAAGAGAGCGGGCAAGGGAGGGAGGGAGGGAGCGAGGGAGGGAGTGAGCAAGCGAGCAAGCAAGCGAGCGAGGGAGCGCAGGAACGAGGGAGCATGAATGGGAGGGGTAGAGGCTGAGGGAGAGGAAGAGAGAATCTCAAGCAGATTCTGCACTCAGTCCCAATGAGGGACTGGATCTCCCTCCTGACCCTGAGATCATGCCCTGAGCAGAAACCAAGAGTCAGATGCTTAACTGATGCCACCCAGGCGCCCTGTAGCCCGTTATTAACAGTACATACTTTGTCCTGGTTACAGCCTTCCTATTTTTAGAATTGAAAACTTCAGAGAGGAGCAGAGTATTTATTTATTACAAAGGTTTTTAGAATGCCGTCCTAAACTCATTTAAATTAAATAAAATTATTTCTTAATGTGGGAGGAAGAAAAGAAACAAGGGGGGAAGGGTGAGAGAGGTTTCCTCTCAGGAGGAGCTGAGAAAGAAGCCATTCAGGTGGATGTGTTTGCCATCAATTCTATGTGAACTATGCTTTCATGAGAGCTGTCATGTGGAAGATGTATTTTGGATGGTCTAATTGACCCCAGAAGGGAGGATCAGGGCCAATAAAGGAATACGACAGATTTATTTTAATTTAAGACAAAGCAGAGATTTCTACAGTCAATGCTCCCCAAATATGAGAGACTGCATGAGAAACTGGGAATATTTATAGAGCACTTGCCATGTACCAAGTACATACTTTACTAGATGCTTTAGCTCTTTGCGTACTTTGGTGGGTTGAGTGATGGGACCCCAAAAAACAAGCCCATGTCCTAATCCCCAGAACCTATGGGGATTCTTTTTTAAAAATTCTCTTGTGAAGATCTTAAGCTGAAGAGATCACCCTGATTTTTCAGGCTGGGCCCTAAATCCAATGACAAGTGGGAGACACATAGTAGAGAAGGTTATGTAAAGATCGAGGCAGAGATTGGAGTGATGGGACCACAGGACAGGGAAGCTGAGGAAGCCTGACAGGCACCAGAAGCTGGAAGAGGCAAGAAAGGACATTGTTCTAGAGTCCCCAGAAGAGCACAGCCCTGCCGCCTCCTTGATTTCAGACCTCTGGCCTCTAGAACAGTGAAAGATGACATGTCTGTTCTTCTAAGCTACGACGTTTCTGGCGGCCACAGGAAACTCATGGCAGGTACTGAAACATGCGTTAGCCCCATTTTGCAGCGAAGGCACCAAGGGACACAGAGGTTAGTAACTTGTTGAAGGTCATGGTCGTGTAGCCCCGGTGGCAGGATCAGGACTGGGAACCAGGCAGTCTGGCCCAGAACTTACATTCATGGACACAACAGCACATTACTTTCCTGGTAATGAGTTCCCTCTCTCTCAGGCTATTCAAATGGAAATTGGAGCATTAAATAAGCAGAAATAACTGGATTAGGATTTCCAAATACCAGTCCATTTTATCAGAGACAAAAAAACAAAATTCAGATTCTGAAGTTCTGTAACCATCTACATTCAGTAGATTGAGAGTGTTGCCGGGAATCTGTATATTTTTAGAATAGACCTCTTTCCAGTTAATTCTTCCTGTATATTCATCTTTGGGAACTGAGGGCCTTTTGCAGTTTTTTGCAAGCCTGAGCATCTGTGTTCCTATTAACCTCTCTCACCTTCTACTCATTGGGTGTCTCGTCTCCCAAAAGCAGGAGACTGGGCGAGGTCAGGGCTGGGAGGGAAAATTAGTGACATTTTCTTCCATTTTTCTTGTATCATCCATGTGGCTTAGGCTTGCAGAGTTGTTCTTTGACTTTATGTTTCTTTATGAGCCAATATAAAGATCTAAATTACTAGCTGAATAAGTTCACTGTTTTGCTACTTTGGTGTTTTACAGCAAAATAAAAGAATATAAAATTAGACATGTCCCACGAGTAAGACTAGAAGAGGGGGAAGGTGCTTTCCTGGTCCACAGATAAGAAGCCTGATAATCACAGATGGAAATTCACTACAAACAAGAGTCTGGAAATGAGACAAGGCACTAGGATTTAACTGCTCTGGTGTCCAGGAGACATCAGAAAATGGTTTTTTTTTTATTGTTTTTGAGAGTGGGTTTTCATGTCTATGTGTAGACTGCAACAGAATTGGACTCCTAGATGCAACAGTTGAACTTTTTTTTTTTTTTTTAAGTAGGAGCCTGGGGCTTGAACTCAAGACCCTGAGATCAAGACCTGAGCTGAGTTTAGAGCCAGACACTTAACTGACGGAGCCACCCAGGTGCCCCTTGAACATTTTAATTAGAATTATTATCCCTAAAGTAAAGGAATAACAAGCAGAAAGATGGTGACTTTTCCCATAGAAATAGAAAGGAGGGGCCAAATTGAAAGGGGCGATTTGCCTTTATCTTCTTAAGCACACTCTGCTAGATCACAGCTTCAGAGACTTCATCCAGCTTGACCAAGGTGTCACAGCTACCGGGCTTTGGAGCTGGGATTTGAATCTCTTTTAAAGATTTTATTTATTTATTTGACAGAGACACAGCGAGAGAGGGAACACAAGCAGGGGGAGTGGAGAGGGAGAAGCAGGCTTCCCGCCGAACAGGGAGCCCGATGCAGGGCTCGATCCCAGGACCCTGGGATCATGACCTGAGCCGAAGGCAGACGCTCAACGACTGAGCCACCCATGCGCCCCTTGAATCTCTTTTAAAGACTACACCAGCGGTTCAGTGACCAAGCACACATCAGAATCTCCTGGAAGGCTTGTTAAAACAGATTACTGGGCACCACCCCCAGAGTTTCTGATTCCATAGGTCTGGAGCGGGACTCAGGAATTTGTGTATCTAACAAGTTCTCTGTGTAACTATACCATCTGGGGAGGATTTGAGAACTGCAGCAAAAATGTTTCTCCTGTTAAGAGGGCTCCCAAAACATTTAGACCAGAAGTTGAAATCTGATGATACTGGACACGTTCATTTAACATGATAACAATTATTTAGTTGTCAATATTATAAATCCAGGGATTTCAGATAAAAATCTTCTTCTGGAAAAGATCAGAAGACCTGGCGTGGCAAAAGTCCTCTAAAGCTTAGTGTTAGCATCCTGTGTTAGAACGTGAACCCTCCTGCCATTTCAAGCAGTTACTTTACCTGCTTTGCCCTACACTAAATAATAATATAATTGGTGGCATTTATTGGGTTATTAAGCTCAGTTATCAAGCAAATATTGGTATTTGCCAGTGTCCGAGTGCTTTTCCTGTATTAACTATTGAGCCCCCACAACCCTCTAGGAGTATTTTACTCAGACTGTGGGAACAAATAGAACAAATAAACTATCACAGCTCACACAATAGAAGTCAATTTCCGCAGCTCAAAAGCTATGCAAACTTGCAAATGATAACAACACTAGCTGGACACTGTTGGCAAGCACTTTGTATGTGTTAACTCATTTAACCTTTATAACAACACTCTGAGGCACTGTAACCACTTCCACTTTACAGAAATGGAAACTGAGGCAGAAAGCAAGCAAGCACCTTGATCAAGTGCATAGAGATGGTATTAGCAGAACAGGTACTTGAATCTAGGCCACCTGACTCCAGAGTCCGTACTCTTAGGTTCTGCTGTAGACATTTAAAAAAAAATTTTTTTTTTTTAAAGATTTATTTATTTATTTGAGAGACCGAGAAAGTACATGAGAGGGGGGAGGGTCAGAGGGAGAAGCAGGCTCCTCACCGAGCAGGGAGCCCGATGCGGGACTCGATCCAGGGACTCCAGGATCATGACCTGAGCTGAAGGCAGTCGCTCAACCAACTGAGCCACCCAGGCGCCCTGCTGTAGACATTTTTGTGACTCTGATCTAGACCAATGCCTCCTTTATACAGATGAGGAAATAGAGTATCTGAGATGTAAAATGACTTCCTCAAAATGGCAGAATGAGTTAGCGGTACATGTCACTCGTGTACTCACGAGTACCAACAAGGATGCTAGCAATGACCCTTGGTGGGAGTTTTGGTTCATTGTCATTTTAATACAAATGGCAAAGAGGTCAAATAAATGTTAACAAGATTCTATTTATTCTGTTATCTAAGGATGATCTCAGATGGCTACCCCAATTATTCTCAACCTGGCCGCCCAGTGGAAGGTCTCACTGAGAAATTTTTAAAAATATGATGCCCAGGTCCTGCCCCAGACCAATTAAAGAAGAATCAGAGCGATGTCTGTGATTTTTTTTTTTTAGTATCCCAGGTGATTCTAATGTGCAGCCAGAATGGAGACATGCCGGATTATACTGTCAGGATATGCAGATTGGGTGCAATGGCTGGTAATTAGACATTGATGCTCTCTTCTTCTGGAGGTTGTACAGGTTTCTGAAAAGACATCTGGTTCCATGTTCGAAGCCAACTGCATCCCTTTAACCAAATGCAATAATTGCTTGTTACTGATGTGTTTCCATGAATAATTGAAGAGGCTTACTTTGCTCCTGCTCCCATTAACTTCTGTGACTAAAGGAACCTGGGCTCCTCCTGTGAGAAGTAAACAGACTTAATCTGTGGAATGCTGCTGGCTTTTTTGGGTTGACTTCCGTGTTTATTACTCTTGCCCTTTGTCCCCATCTAATCTGACGTTTCTCTCTGCTGCTTACGTGTGACTGATGTGTGTAGCAACACTATAGAAAGTGTCATTTGAAAAGCTCTCCAGTCCCCAGGCCAGCTCTGATCCTCATGACAACTATGTGATTGGCCATTGTCAGTTCAGTGGGGGGAAAAATTAGGAAACTTTGAAAACACAAATTCAGCTACACTAGTAATTTCAAGTTCTATTTCAAGTCCTATTCAGCCTCCCAGAGGTAAATACAATGAGAATTATCCAAGCAGTGCTTTGGCAGCAAAACAACATTAATTTATAAGCATTTATAGAGCACTTTCTTCCTCTTCTATAATATTCACCACACTTTAGTATAGCTGTCCTTTTACTTTTCTGTGAGAATTTAGGCCCTGTAAGTACAGGAAACAGGCCTGTCATCTTCATCGTTATGTGCTAGCACAATGTAGGCCCTAAATAAACATTTTCTGAACTTATAAATAATTAAATGACTGACTATCTGAGCTGGGCATTAAAGACAAAGAAAATTAAGACATGACTTCCGTCACTGCAAAGCTTATAAGATTAGGAAGGAAATAGAAACATCCAAGAATTACAATTCATTATGGTAAAGGCTATAATAGAGGGAGGTATAAAGAAGGAAAGGTCTCCTGTATGCTAGCAATCTATATAGATCACTTCTGCCCCCAAGATAGGAATGGCCACAAAAGTTAAAGTTTCTAGAATGTACTTCATTTTATGGATTTGAAGCTGGGACAATGTAAGTAGTGTACACAATTCTGAAATAATATTAAATTTAAAAAAATGATCCCTAAAATTAAAAGAAAAAAAAACCAAATGAACCTAACTGTGGGTCAAGTTGATGGCATAGCAACACAGAGGAGTCACTTAAAAATGATTTCAAAACCCAGCTATTTGCAAGTACATATCAACTCTCTGTGGTGTATTGATGCAGAATTGGTCCCTGCTTTGCTCATGCCTTCCTGTACCCATGCTCTTGGTCAGTCCCGTACTGACTCTGGACTAGGTATGTGACTTCCCGTATTGGTCTGCTAGGGCTGCCATACCAGAGTACCACAGACTGGGTGGCCTGAAAAACAGAAACTTATTGTGTCCCAAATCTGGGGGTTAGAAGTCTGAGATCAAGATATCAGAAGGGCTATGTTCCTTTTGACGGCGCTAAGAAAGGGTCTCTTCCAGCCCTGTCTTCTACTTTCTGGTAGTTCCTTGGCTTGTGGCAACATGACTCCAGTCTTTGCAAGGTGTTCTTCCTGTGTGTATGTGTGCCTGCCTATCTCAGAATTTCCCCTTTTTATAAGGACATAGTGGATTAGGTCCTATTTTTAAGGTCCTTTTGGATTAGGTGCCCACTCCAATATGAATTCATCTTAATTTAACTGATTACATCTGCAACAAACTTAATTCCAGGTAAGTTCACTTTCTGAAGTATTGGAAGTTAGGATTCAACCTATGAATTTTTGGGAAGACACCATGAAACTCATGACTTATACTTTATTCAGTGAGATAATAGCAAAAGTGACAAAGCAGAGGTTTGAAAAGTGCTTGTACTTTGGGGCTCGCTCTCTTTTACTACCACCATCTCCAAGACTAGCCTGCTGAATGATGAGAGAATCATGGCCCATTTGCCCCCATGACAAACTCACAGCTGACCTACATAAGCAAAGACACCCAGGTGACTGGGGGCTGAACTCGATGAGAAAGTCTAGTGGAGATGAGCAAAAGAACCACCTAGCTAAACCCTATTCAAATTGCATTGTGACTTAAATAAAAAGGAGTCTTCTTTTATTTGAGTTGAGTTGACACACAATGTTACATTAGCTTCAGGAGTACAATGTAGTGATTCCACAAGGTCATACATTATGCAGGGTTCACCACAAGTGCAACTCCATCACTATTAAGAGTATCACTGACTATATTCCTTATGTTGTGCCTTTAATTCCCGTGACTTGTTCATTCTATAACGGGAAGCCTGGACCTCCCACTTCCCTGCACCCATTTCGTGTTGCTTTAAACTACAAAGTTTTGCTGTACAACAATGTGTAACTAGTTGTGTGTTAAGAATGTGAGGAGAGGTGAATCCGTTTCCAACTTTCAAATGTTCAAGCTTTTCTATGAAGAACTTGCTGTTACCGAAATTGCTGAATTTGGTCTGGTAAATTTAGACACTACTCAAGACTTGCCTCCTTCCTTTTCACTATGTGCCGTCTCCAAGGGCTTCCTGGAGTGAACAAAGGGATTTAAAAAAAAAAAAAAAGTTTGTCGATAAATTGCTTTTCTGTATTGTTAGGAAAAAAGGGAAAAAAGAAAGCCTCCTTTCTCAACACTATTCTTTCTTTCTATACATAACTATCATTTAAAGAATTGTCAATTGTTCATTTATTTATTAATTAGCAAACCCTTAATTAAGCAAATTTTTTCTTTTAGCGCCTATAGGCAATGAAGTGCTTATATAAAAGATTTTAGACATGTTAGCCATATTTTCAATATAGATATTTTTTTACTCTATATATTTTATAACACAGACTCATAATCTCAGAGTTGGAAAGGGCCCTAGATGTCACTTGTTCTAATTTCTTACCCATGTAGGAATATTATGTGTATCATTCCCAGCAGGCAATCTTTCCTCCTCTGCTTGCATGCTTCTCATGATGAAAGGCTCATTACCTCATGAGAAAGCAGATTTTGTTGTAGAATAACACCACTTATGAAAAATATTTCCTTGTCTTGACCTCAAATCTGCCTCCTCATAATATGTTCTGCCTGCCCAGTTTTCTCAAAGGCTCTATCCTTCTGCCCATTTTGCTGCTAGTCCTAGGAACAGCAGATCTGTCCTTTTCGTATGACAGACCTTCAAATACTAGAAGGCACACCACTGCTGCCTTGGTCTTTCCTTAACTGTAATAATAAACATTTTAACCTGTATAGACATGATAATGTTATGATATATCTTCTCTAAGAAGAAAAGTTCTGATAAGTCTAGAGTTCACCACCATTCTTTTTCTTTTTTTTTAGATTTATTTATTTTACAGAGAGAAAGAGAGCGCACACATGTAGGGGTGGGGGCAGGAGCAGAGGGAGAGAGAGAATCTCAAGTGGACCTCCACTGAGCGTGGAGCCTGATGCAGGGCTTGACCTCACCACCCTGAGATCATGACCTGAGCTGAACCCAAGAGTCGGACGCTCAACCGACTGAGCCACCCAGGCATCCTGAGTTCAGCACCATTCTTAAACAATTTCTAGAACAAATGGAGAGAGTATTAAAAAGAAGGACTTGGGAAAAAGTAGAATTCACCACAGACAGAAATAAAATGAAATAATGTGGAACATGACCGTTGTGTATGCCCCTTCTGGGAAAATATTAGTGAGGTAGTCAAGAGAAGTGAACTTTAAATCCCATATAGTATCTGTAACAAGAATGGTGTCTCACAAATTATCAGGGTGTCTAGGGACTTTAAAAAAAGCAAAAAACAAAACTTTGTTCTCAAAGGTGAGCACATTTGAGAAGTCAGCTGTTGGAGATGATGTTGATGGGATGACTGTTATTTCCCATGCACTTTTCCTGGATAGTCAGAAACCCATTCCTCCGGCTGCATCTGTCTAGAGAGGAGATTGAAAGGAAGATACTGCATCTGTCAATGAAGAGCATATTAATCATTGTTTTCCTTGGTCTCTCATGTGACCTAAGTTGGGTCTAGCCAAGGAGTACATCGATCTTGGACCTTGCGGGTAAAAAATAGCCACCTTTTCAGAGAATCAACAAAGGTTAGTCCATGTTTTGTCTCCTCTCCAGTGTGTAGCTCACCTTTGAAACCCGTTTAGTTAGGAAATAGACTAAAAAATCAGCATATTAAAGTTGTAAGGTCACAAATTCTTCAACCAGGCAGAAAGAGGTTCAAATCCTGGCTTCTCCACTTGCTGGTAACATAAGCTTGAGCGAGTTATTGAATCATTTTAAGTCTCAGTGCTGATAACAAAAGCCACAGCGTCTGGTGAGTCTGAATGTAGGTTTCATTCTTTGAACATGCACACACATCTTGAAGCAAGAGGCAAAGGCCCTGTACTTTTACAATGATTTATCATTTATGGTTGATTATTAAATTATAAAAAAATTCAATATTGAAAGTAAAGATGCTTCCTTAGGACATCAGAAATGTAGTTTATCTTTAACCAAGGCAGTGATGCTGTGTCCGGTGTATATTATGCTGGTAAAAAGTGGGCAGCACTGAAGAAAGCTTGTTAAAGATAATAGCTCAAAGCCAAGGCACTTTACTTTTGCCCAAAGAGCTCGTGATTGAGCATCACGTGACCAGGATTTGATTTCAGGTCTTCTATGTAAGAGCTAGAAGTTTAGATGAATCTGGATTTCAGCCCCACCCACAGAATGAAAGGCTTCCTTTGTATATTATGGAATGGTTTTTTCAGTATGCTGGGACAATTAAATCTTCTTGTTCCTTCAGTCTGTCTTTTGATTATTCCCAAAGCAAGTAAGCAGGCACATGTGTCTTCATGGTTTTGAGTATGTAAGCCTTGTCTCCTTGGTGACAGTTCTGTTTTATATGATTTCTCTTTCCCACTGCATATAGAATCAGGATGAGGCCAAAAATTATAGGTGTTTTGTAAGCCAATGTAGTATCAAACCGATTATGCTAAGAGAGATTTAAGCGTGCATTAAATTCTTCACTCTTCAAACTCCTATCATTCAATGCATCACTTAATGGCACATCTTCATTGAAGATTTCCTCTGCTCTGCCCTCTGCTCTGCTCTCTGCTCCCCACCAAACACATCACACAGTACAACAGCCTCAGGACCAACTGCTCAATTTTCTGTGTGTCTATAAATGGTTTAGCTTTAGTAAAGTATGGCTTGTCACTCAGTTATTTAAGTGCCTGTCACTTTTCCTAGATTTTGAGAGTTTTGGGGAAAAAATGCATATAAATCCTAGTACATAGCCTAGTACCTGAGACTTAGAAAACTATTAAATGAATGAGTAATGATAATGCTGAGGATGAGGATGATAGAAGCTAACTTTGAGTATTTTCTATCGATTAGGCATTTTTCTAAGCTCTCTACATTAATGAATGACTTTTATGGATACAGCCCCTCTATGACAAAGGTGCTATCATTTTTACCATTTTGTACACGAGAAAATTGAGGCACGGAGTATTTATTAAGTAACTTGCTAGGCAGTAAGCTTTAGAGTCTGGGAATAAACAGGACATTCTGTTATTAGTGATTAGTCATTAAAGACACTTCTATGTGGTCTCTCTTGAAAGAGTAAAAGAAAAATTAATGAAAGGATGGCACCCCCCATACACATATATATACTTGATTGTTAGCATGCTGATCCTGTTTCTGACCCAAAATCTCCATGTCTATGGGGTGTTGTTTCCTCAGTCCGGCTTTAGAGTGGTAGGCAGGATACTGACCTCTAAATATTGAGCTCACTTCTTAATCCCTGGAATCTGTGAATATGTTGCTTTTCATGGTAAAAAGGACTTTGCAGATAGGATTAAGGATCTTGATATGAGGAGATTATCCTGAATCATTGAGGTAGACCCAATGTAATCACAAGGATCCTTATAAGTAAAACTGAGAGGAAGAAGAGTCAGAGAATTGAAGATTGTAGACAGGCGGCTTTGAAAATGGAGTAAGGGACCATGAGCCAAAGAATGCAAGTGGCTTCTGGAAGCTGGGGGAAAAAAAAATGAATTCTTCCTTAGACCTAGAAGGGAAAGCTTTTTTGACACCTGAATTTAGCCCATTGAAACCTGGTTCAGATTTCTTCCAAAACTGTAAGAGAATAAATTTGTTTTGCTTTAGGTCATGAAAGTTTGTGGCTTGGGGAAATTTGTTATGGCAGCCACGGGAAGCTAATAGGTCAGGCGTAGTGGCCTCTGATGGTATATTTAGAGTCAGACTTGAAGGAGTTTGGTTGGATAGATTCGTTGCTACTTGGCTAAGTAGAGAGTGTGATCTTCCCTGTGGAAATAGCACATAGATACAGATTTTGATGGGAGAAGGGAAAATAATTAGTCTTGGATTTCTTCCTGGCCGGAGTTGGAAGGCAGCCTGCCCTGGGTGTTTTTAAGTCGCTGAGCCATTGCTTTGGTTTGGAAAGAGGCTCATTTGGAGAGTATGTTGCCACTTCCAAGGCAAACATTGTTGAAAATTGAGGGTGGATAGATGGACACAGAAATGATGCTCGGAGATTAGGAAACTGATCCAAGGGAGTTGGGTAGTGAACACTTCTACTATTTAGGGCCCGAGGGGAAATGGTGAGCTCAGATATCATTCATTCAGGTGGCATTGAGCAGGCCTGACTCAGCAGAGAGAACACTCTGACAAGAGTCTCAGCCATAGTAACATCTGAATTTAAGGCAGTAATCTTTCATGCTGGGGCAACCTCACTGTGTGGAAGGAAGAGCAGTAAATTATCTTCATGGTGTGTGTGTGTGTGTGTGTGAGAGAGAGAGAGCAAGAGAGATGGAAGCTTTCCCAGTCAGCGACAAAGAGAAAGTTTATTCTTTCTCTGCTGATTTTATACTGCTGATTAACAACACTTGGGGAAGAATTAATCCATGTTGGTTTCCACAGTTTATCAAGAATATAAACTGTAGATGGATTAAGGGTTAAATACATAAAAAGAATTCATACAATCTTTTCCTCAACTGTGGAGCTTCTGAGTATTGATGTCCATGGGGATTTTCTAAGCTTAAAAGCTACAGAATAAGTGCAAAAGAAAAGACTAACATTTAACCAAATTTGAATTTAATAACCAAATTTAAAAGGCAGGTGACAAGTTAGAGAACAACAATCCGTCAAATATGACAGCACATTTCTATAGTAGAGAGCACTCATGCAAGGGAGAGAATAGAAGGCCCCTAATAGATACATATGCCAAAGACATGGACAATTCATAACAGAGGAAATTCAATTAAAAACAAGTGGAAAAATAACCTCACTAGTAATCAAAGTAATGCAAATGAAAATGAGATACCATTTTTGCTTATTAAATCAGTAAACATTTAAAAAAAAAACCCTTGTAATATCCATAAGAGCTTTTATATGCTGCTAATGGGGTGTAAAATTGAACCATTTTTGAAAATATAAAGTCTAAATTTGAAATTTTTTCAAAATAAGTAATTGTATTATAGAAAGGTCTGATGATACACAAAACTCTCTGTCAGAGTATTATTTGTAATATTAGAACACTTAAAAACCTCTTGAATGTTCAAAAATGCAATAAATTTTTTAGAGAATGGATAATGTCTAACCGATAGAATATTATTAACAATTTAAATATTTATTCACGAAGTATATGTTACCAATTAGTTACAAAATAAAGCATACAGAATTATATCTCTATAATGATTTTTAAATGTTTTTGGAAACCTCTGTATAGGAAACAAAACTAGAAAAATACATCAAAATGTTAACGTGGACAGACTTCTACAAATTCTTGCTTTTCTGTGTTTTCTTTTTCCTGGTCCCATTTTATTTAATAAGCATGCACAATTTTTGTAATAGAAAATATTAAATAATCTCTGCCTGGCTCTATTTAAAAAGAAGACCTCATGTAAACTTGGATATGAAATGGGAAAGAAGATGTGATTCCATTGAGAAAAGACAGGCTGAAAAAACGGGGAATCACAGCTTATATCTAACAGGAACATGGAAGCAATACAAATAAGTTTCAAGCAAATGTTCAGTGGGTAGCAGAGCAGGCTTTTGTTTTATGGGTAGAATACTGTTTCCTTTGGTAGGGAAAATGACAGTGTTTCTTAGACACACACCAGCCGAACCTGCTGCCACCTCTCCTCTCTTTCTGCTTATTCCAGTTATGTGCAAAACACCCAGAAGGAAATAACTAGCCTCTTGATTGCCTGTCTTGCAAATTCAAACCTATAAATTGATAGCAAATGCCACCTTATCAAGTAGAACCCGAGAATGCTTAATTAAGTCTCTGCAAGACTCCTAGCAAACTGGAAAATGTACAGAGGCATAGTATTTACAAGTACCTTGATTTCCATTCACTTGTGGCATTTTATGAATTAAGAAATGAATTTCATTTTAAGTTACTGCATTTGCTCTAATAATTGGAGAGGAGTTTTGCAGTGAGACAGTAGATGTGGAGGGCTGGGTGACTTCAACAACCACCTGTTGCCTGATCCTGAAAGTAATCCAATGTGTCAGAACAAAGCCACTTCCATTCATATTTCGTACAGGGCTGCCAGGGCTGGAACTGGCTCCTTTTTCCAAATATGAGGCATATGCATAGTTGGGAGTCGGTTTTCTTCCTCCTAAGGTAGGGCCAGAATGCGAGGGCTCCACTGGGAAAAGATCTGGAAGCTCTTCTAAGCTGGAGTTGTGGTGCTGTTTATCAGTCAAACCAGCCGCCCCCATTTCCCTGCCCCCCCGGATTGCAACAGGTGTCACCCGTTTCACAAAGCAACTGCATCTAAAGGCCATAAACCATCCACTCTACCCCTGCCTAATCACCCGTCCCACAGAGCTCATCACTGGCTTTTGAAAGCCACAGTCCCTTTTACTGCATCCTTGGCTGGTGAAGAATTGCCTGGCAGCACGGGCTATTATAACGGGCACACCATATTCAATGAGATTGTCACCATCTGTTCCACCTTCCAATTACCAACGCACATGGAAATCAAAAGGCAGAGACCTCGGAAATCCTAGGTAATATTTTCTGTTCGTTATGTCTTTTGCCTGATGGGGGTTTTAAAAATTTCATTTGAAACATGTGGTAGGATGAAGCACACTTTCTTTCTGAGATGCAATTAGAATATTGTGATCCGGCACCAGGAGCAAATTAGTCCATTTGAGATACACGTGGGCACGGTACCCTGACCTCCAGTGTGTACTGGAGATTCCTGCTCAGCTTGCGAAACTCACGTAATGTTAGGCATGAGGGGATGAAGTAGAAACTCCCTGAGCTGATATTGCCAAGGCAACAGGAAATGGAGTTGTGCGAGTAGGTATTTTGGCATCGATGTTTCTGCGTTTCTGCCCAATAGGCGATGGATTTTCGGTAAGACTTAAAGCAAGAAGTGGCTCTTCCCACTGACGTGACGTGTGTGTGTGTGCGTGCGTATGTGTGTGCACGTGCAAGGGAGTATTGAAGAAGAATGAGACGTAGGTCAGGGATGGGAAATTAATGCGGATCCTAAAAGATAATTAAGGTGCCGAGAACAGAATGAATTAAAACTAAAACAGTCCAGTTGAACCAACAGTGCTCTAGCAACACTCAGCCATGCTGGAGAGTAAGGGGAAATGACCCAAAGCAAGGAGCAGACATCATTAGAGCAGCTAGGTCCTGAGTATCCACACGAGGGATACAAAATGTTTTTAAAAGAGGTCAGATATATATCCTTAGCTCTTTGTGTTATGAATCCACTTTTCTAGGGAAAACTGGAGATGAGAGTAGAAACACCTCGAACATGGTTTAAAGTTGGTTGTCTAGCACCATCAATATGCTTCTCGGCATGGTGTCTTCATCCTCAGTAAATGGTTCTCCATTCTTTCCAAAGTCCTATGCGAATGAAGCCCTCTGGTTATTTCTAAAATCTGCATACTTGACTTAGATTGGGTAAAACCAGAAAGTTGTAGGCCCATGTTCAGGGTGAGTTTTGTTGAACACCTTTCTTTCTTCATGTACAAAAATGGATTATGCATTTCCCACCTACTCATCCTGTCCCCTAAGAATTGGCATCAATTGAATTGTTAGTACTCACTCCTGAGTTGGCCGGGTTCGTGGTATGTCGAGCTGCCCAAGAGTAGCATAATGGTAAGATGGTTTTCAGCATGCGTATGCTTGCTAGCTTTAACCTGCTGATGCCAGTAAGATAGACCCACCTGTCCTGTAATTAAAAAAAAAAATTCTCATGGAGAAATGGAGTGCATGGATATTTTTGATAAAGTTAAAAATTGGGAGCCTAACCATAGGCTCCTACTTATTACCAAATAACTATCAGCAGATTGTGTATACCTGAAATTGTTTCCCTCAGCATACTAATAGGATGGGTCTTGGTGCCTCATATTAAAAATACTATTTGCTATTGTGTGTCAACCATACTTCAGTAACAAAATAAAATAAAAAATGCCAATTGCTGGCTATTCTGCCCTTTCTTTTTGCTAATAGTAATAGTTTGTTTCACATTTTATCTGGATGAAAAATCATTCACAGCCATTAAGTTTGGGACATGTACTTATTTTTTTAGTTACTCATGTATTTTTAAAAACAGCTTTATTAAGGTCTAACTGAGATATAATAAACTGTACATACTTAAAGTGTGCAATTTTATAAATTTTGACATGTGTATACTCTTGTGAAACTGTTACCACCATCAAGAGAATAAACACAATCCTCATTCCCGAGAGTTTTCTTGTTCTCTTTCCTAACTCCTCCCCCTAGACCTTCCCCACTCATCTTACCCAACAATCACTGATCTGCTTTTTGTCACTATAGATTAGTTTGCATTTTCTAGAGTTTTATGTAAATAGAGTCATATAGTATGCACTTTTTTTTAATCTGACTTTTTTCATTCAACCTAATTATTTTAGGATCCATTCATGCTGTTGTATGTCTCAATAGTTTGATCCTTTTTATTGCTGAGTAGTAATGGTAACAGTACTCTCTCAGCTTGTTTATCCATTCACCTGTGGATAGATGGCTGTGTGTGTTATTTCCAGTTTAGGGCTACGTAAATAATGCTGCTTTGAGCATTCATCAACAGGATGCACATTTTAATTTCCTATAATTTTTATATTTCACAGCAGGAACTCAAACTAAATCAGCACTTTTCTGGCATCTGGAATGGACATACATAGCTTTTCTGGAATTTATGAAACTGCCTAACAGGTGTCAGGTAAGCAGAAATTTGGCTTGTTTATTTGCTAGCTCTTTTTCCCTAATGATTTTTTTTACATGAAAACAAACACATTGCTGTTTAACCAATAAACAAAAATGTATTAGAACAGCCACTAAATATAGTCTCTGATTCAACCCTGTAAAAGCGACACAGCTCAAATAAACTGTTTTTCAGTAAATGATACCAATTCTTCAATTTTAAGATGCACGTCTTGCTGTATTTTAACCTTTTGAAGACGTGGATGGCTCTTTCAATTGATTTATACATTTAATGTATAGTTTCTCTCCACCCTCCTTGAATGTCTACCAACTGATGAATGGGTCAACATAAATGGTATAGCTGTATGATGGAATATTATTCACCAATAAAAAGGGATGAAATACTGATCTGGGCTACAACAGACATGAACCTTGAAAAGATTATACTAAGTGAAAGAAGCCAATCACAAAGGTCACATATTGTATGATTCCATTTGCATGAACTATCCAGAATACTTAAATCCATAGAGACGACCGATTAGTGGTTTTCAGGGGCTGAGGGGAGGAGCAAGAGAGTGACTGGTTAACGGGTACATGGGTTCCTTTTGGGGGCAGTGAAAAAGTTCTGGAACTGGATGGTGGCAATGGTTGTATATGAACATTGTGCACTGAATGCTCAATAAATGCTTATTGAATGAAAAAAGAAGAAGAATATTGTGCAGGTACTTGATGCCACTGAATTCATACTTCAAGTGGTGAAAACAATTGTATGTCATGTGTATTTTATCACAATAAAAAAGAAAAATGATTTTAAAAGATATGTTAGAGGTTTGGCATATAATTGATGAGAAATGGAAACCAAGGACATGGTATGACTTAGCATCACATGAGTGGCAGGCTGGTGTTATTTGTGCACACGTGCATTGTGTACTCTGCCTAGGTCTTGAATGCATTGCAGTTAAGTTCATGTCTTTCACAAAGAAAAAGTGGGCTGCATTATAGTTGTTTCAATGTTTTGATTGAAAAATACATACATGAGGGGCGCCTGGGTGGCTCAGTCAGTTAGGCATCTGCCTTTGGCTCAAGTCGTGATCCGAGGGTCCTGGGATCGAGCCCCGTGTCAGGCTCTCTGCTCGGCGGGAAGCCTGCTTCTCCCTCTCCCACTTCCCCTGCTTGTGTTCCCTCTCTCGCTGTCTCTCTCTCTCTCTCTGTCAAATAAATAAATAAATCTTAAAAAAAATGCATACAGACTTATCCTAGTGTAGTGCAAAGAGGAGAGTTTTGGGGGGCTGGTCAAACTAGTTTAAAACCCAGGATAACCTGTTTCCAGCTCTGTGAAATGGTAGCCTCTCTGATCTAACATTTAACCTTGCAAATATGACAAGAGGCTAATATGACTTATTTCACCAGCGTGAATGAATTACATGTATAAAGTGTATAGCCTAATGCCTGGGACATAGAGTGGCTGCTTAACATGTGTAATGTTCTGTCTGCCACCCACTCTCCTGAAATACATAGCCTTTAATTACGACGATATAAAATATAAGTCTTTCTCTTGCTTGGAGGAACTTAACACACAACTTATGGTGGGGACATCCTGCTTGATTTCCAGAGTCGCTACTATCAGATGCATTGTGTGCTAGCTAGTCTCCACCAGTCTACAACAACTGTGTCTTGTAGGGGAGAAACTCTGAAGACCTAATACAAATAAACGAAAAGGAAAGGTACTTTGATTCAAATATCTAGGGTAAGATAGAGACTCCTAAAGAAACTTAATTAAAACCTAAATCAAAATGGAAATTTGACAGGGGAATAGGATCTGGATGTCCCACCTTATAACAAATAAATATTCAGTTTCAGCCGGGAATTAACTACTATGTAGCTCAGTAATAAAGAATACAAGTGCAGAATCATTTGAAGATCTACTCTTCTCCATCCTGAGTAGAGCACTCAAACCAATCCAATTCCATTTACTCGCTGTAGTTGATATATCCCCAGGTGAAAGAGGGGCTTTACATTTTCGTTAGAGGATTTGCAATAGGAAACCATTAGTTCCGTCTCCCCACACAGTGAGCGCACAGGGAATATGTTTCAGACTTTATATGAACAAAATTCATTTATTCTGTTTTTCTCTGTAGAAATTAGGTTGTGCTTTTTTCCAGAGGAAAATTTAGGACACATTCATTTCTCTCAGGGTAGTGGAAGACGGTGGCCATGATCAAACCAGTCCCCAGTAGCGAAGGCTTTTGCTTTAAAACAAAGTCTGAACTCAGGAACGCAGATTTGTGTGCAAAGGAGAGGGGCTCTGTTCATGGTTTCCCATCTTGGGTTCATGCTCTGAAGTGTCAGGCTTTTGGGGTCTGTGGTGGCGGCCACAAGATGCTCTTTCTGCAGGAGCATTAACCTGGCTTCCAATCTCTGATCCCTGCCCAGGCGCTAAAACTACATCGTATGCCTTTTAATCCATGGGAGAAGCAAAATAATATCCTCATTCACAAGACCCTGGGGCTTTAAATATTGTGAACCCTAGATCCCTATGCCCCATTTTGAGCCATGCTGCGGAGGGCCACAGCTATCATTAACTGTGGCCAGTTAGAGAGCACTTAATAAGCATGGAGAAAATCACCTCACTTAAATTATCTTATTCAATCTTAGCAACTCTGCCTTGTGGATGTTATTATTCCCCTTCACTGTTTAAAATTTCTACCTGAATCTGACCTGCTCTCCTGGATTCTATCACCTTGCTCTACTAGTTTTGTTTTGTTTTTTTCTATAACAATGATCTCTTTTCCAATATAATATGTACTTTACTTCCAATGCAGGAAAGGTTTTATACTGATAGGCCAATATTTCTAGTAGCACAGATGATTACTATAGTTCTTCTTTGGGTCAGCTTCCAAGCCAGTTCTGGTGCCCATGAGGGCATGAAATGGAAGGCAGGAACTCATCTGAGTAAATCTAGAAGACTCTACCTAACCAGAGTTCATAGTCTGATGATTCAGTGATCTTTTCCTTATGAATAGTGAGATTTAAGCTGTGTTCCTTGGGCTGGAAATCAGAATAAAGTATATGGAAATTCCGGTGGAAAGATTTCTGGGTTAGTAGGGGAATTTCTCTGAAGTGGACTGGTAAAGGAATTAAGAGGTTCATGAAGCTACTCCTTTGAGACAGATGGTAGAGAATTAAATGGCACCAACCATGTGCAAAGAATCTGGAATATTAGTGATTTTGGCAGTCTTGACATTTAAGGAAGAGATAGTCAGGTGTATCATGGGAATAGCCACTCTTCCAGTTCCTTCTCCTACCATGCCCATTCCCTGTGCTCGTGGCAAGCCTCACAGAGATTTTCCCCAGTGAGGCCACAGGAGACTTCTCTACATAATGTTCCTCACGGCCACTGGTCATTCTGTGGAAGTTCCTGTGCAAGTTGTATGTATTCCTAAACCAGAATGAACTTACTGACAGTGCCTTCTGTATTCTGGTAAGAATCATGTATGTTAGGAATATGATGATGTATTATAGAGTCTTTGTATCTTTAAAAAATTCTATATTCCATTCCTCATAAGTCCTTGAATGTGAGGTCTAGTTTCTGAGGTGCTTGATGCTCTGGTCTCCTGGATACTTATTTGTGTAGGCAGCTAAGACTTGCCTAAAGGGATGTTCTTTATCTGCCCTGGGATCTGAGGCAGACATCACCAAGGGCCCCTCTTCTATGAGCTCTTTACTTCACTGAGTCTCAAATCTAATGTCTTGGCATAAAACCTACAGTGTATCTATAACTATGACCTATTCAAAGAGGGTTGAACTGATCCATGGGCTTTGGAAATAGATGGTCTGAACATGAATCCTGTCTCCTTAACTTAGTAACAGTGGGACCTTGGAAAAGTAATTTGTTTTCTCTTGTGCCTCTATTCCTTTACCTGTAAAATGAGAGTACTACCAGATTTATCTCACCATATTTGGGGAAGGTATTAAATAAATTAAAATATGTAATGGACTTAGATCAGTGCCTGAAACATAGTAATCGTCCATCTAAACTTAGATTGCTTAGCTATGTAACATAGTTTACGCTCGTGGTAATAGGGCACTGACTCTTCAGTAAAAATGCCTGGAGTCATCCAAGCTTCAGTTCCTGTTAATGTTGTAAACTTGGACATGTTATTGCTCAAAGCCTCAGTTTGCTTAGCTGTTAAATGGAAACAATACTGCATGCATTTAAGTTATTGCAGAGGATTTGATTACATAGTTGGTGTAAAATGACCACTGAAACTTCAGGCACAAGATAATCCGTTGATAAATTCATTTTTGATGATTGTTATGAACATAGAGTTTGTGATGATAATGTGATGGTAATTATTGATATAAAGACACTGAATAAATAGAATCTGAATTGTCCAAGGATTTGGGAAATTAATGAAACATGGCTCATACACTTTGAGAGAATCTTGGATGGGTGTGCTGTGGGATTCTCATTTTATACTGCACACTACGTGGCTCCCAAAATCTCCTGAGAATCCTCTACTTTTTTTTAAAGTTACCTAAGAAAGCTGAGAGTGCCACGGGAACCCAGTAAAAGAGAGCCACTCCTTAAGTTAAATCCTCTGTATCCAGAATTATAGGAAAATAGAAGAAAGACCTCAGCTACCAAAAAATTTATAGCAAGGAAAGAAAGGAACTATGCTTAATACCAAAGATAATGCCTGAGATAGCCCTAAAGAGTTCTCGTGTTGCTTGAGTCTCTGACCTAAGAACTTTTCACTCTTTTCCTCAACTATTCTGAATTTAACCTTTCCAGATTTTAACAGCACGATTATATATTGAAAATTACATTTGATTATGTTCTCTCCATCTTGCTGGACCTGCAGTCTTTTCAGATATTAATCTCTTATCTATAACCTCATTTGGAAATTATTCCCCTGTATTTTGGGAATGGAAATTTTAAAAAATGAACAACATTTTCAACCTTGACAAAAAGCTTATCCAACAGATACTACCGTTCCTACAAATAACCTAGTTCCCTTATCTTTTCAGATAACGTATCTTACTTGGTTAGTGTTTTTATTTTCTCATTATTGAAAGTGACTTATGAGGCCCTCATGAAGATAGCACAGATGCGTAATAAAGAGATAATTTTCTATTTTAATTTCATAACACAATTTTCTTCTTTTCACCACACACACACACACACACACACACACACACTCACACACACTTATTAGGACCTTTAGAGAATATCTGTGAAGTAATAGCCATACCATGATTGTTGGAATAATAAATATAAAGAAATCAGTCTACCAAAGAGTAGTCATCTTGGAAAAAATAAAAAAAGAAATCCTGTTAAGTTATAGTACTAGTATTGATCGTACCCTTTGTTGAAAGATCCAACAGGGCTGAGATTTGTCCTATTACGTGACCTTGGATGATGATTTGACCTCTCTGTGACTCTGGGTGTAGAAAGGTGATAGAAAACTTGGCTCCTTTATTTAAAGGTATGTTACAGATTTAAGGAGTTAATTTATTTAATATATTTGAACACCAGATGAATAGAAAACTGTTACTAGTATAATCTCATTATATCTACCTGATAATTTGCTGAGGAAAAACCTAATGATACTAGTTTAAAATGTTAGCAAGGGATATATAGGTTTATATGTAGATAAAAATGTCTGAAAATGAATAATATTTACTCCAATTACAAGGTTGTTGACTTGCTTTGAGGAAAGACCTCACTTTGTCTGAGACAACAGATTGACAATATGTTGCACTCATGGCAAACCCTATTAGATTCCACTCACCTTCTGCAGCCCTGACCTTTTAGCTGAAGTCATGTTTTTCTTAACTATAACCCAGCTGCGGTTGAGTTAGTCTCAGCTGGTTAGAGCACCATCTGTTCTGTGGATTTACTTTCATGTTTGGGTTAGATCAATCTTGGCAAGTTACGCCACAGTACTGCTTGTTCTTCTAAATTGTGCTTTTCTAAAACTCATGAAGAGTGCCCTAATTCAGATGATTGTGTTTTATTTGTCCTCATACCCTCCTCTGCGGTTCTCTTCCAGGGTCTTATTTGAACTTCATATTTTATTTAACATTATGTGACTCTGGAAAAATCACCTGAGATTCTTCTCCACTTTTTTTTTTTTTTTAAGTTACCCCAGGATGCTGCTAGGTCCAAGGTAGCTCAGAAAAAGATGAGTACTTTAAGCTAAATGCTTTGTACCCATACCTGTGAGAAAATAAAAGAAAGGTCTTGGTTTGTAAAAAGTCTAAGAGTGCTGACTTGCTCTTCCTACCACCACACTGAGGCTGCAGTAATGCCCCTAAATCATAATTCTGTAGATGAGATCTTAGGGCGCATTAGAACAAGCCACCCCTATGAACTTCCAAGTAACTCCTATACCAGATTAGTTAGTACTGTTCTCGCCCCACTTTTTAAACCCCAGTGTCTTCTCAGATTCCTTATTTTTGACTGTTATGCAAGCTAAGATTTCTATACACTTTGGAAACAATAATTTGCCAGTGAGCCCTCCTAGTTAGTGTCAGCATTTTACGGAGTATTGCCAATTCCTGGCCTGTCCTGGTGAGCAGCAAGCCAGGCCCAGTGCAATCTTGAATTAGAGCAAGGATGACATTTCTTTTTTAAATGACAGGACTAATTGGTTAAAATTAATTAATCTGCAGCCAACTGTAATCTGAGAATAAAGTAAAATGATTTTAGTTGTATCTCTATATATGTCAATATCCAATAGCAAATGTTTGATTTTATTTAAAAAGCATGTACGACTTATTTTGAGCAAACATTGAACTGTGAACTAACTAAGATGCAAAGATAAGTAAGAGATGGTCTTCACTTTCCAGGTGCTTTCAATCAAGTGACTGGGCTAGTTACGAGCAGGAGTCATTCAAATGCAAGTTGTACAAAGGATATATGAATAGAGCATTTATTGAGCACTTACTTTGTGCTAAGCTGTATACTGAGCATTTAAAGCTGTTATTCAGTTTAAGTCATAGAGCAATCTTAAGATGTAGATGAAATTATCTCACTTTCACAGATGGGAAAACTTAATGTTAAAAGTTCAGTAACTTGCCTAAGGCCACAAAGCTCTGGAAATTTAAGGAATGTGGATGCAAATTCCTCTGGCTCTGAGACTCATTTCATCCAATTTACTTCTTAGTGTCTGATCTTGTTTGTTTGATGCCTAACAAGATTTGAAACATTGATTTATGAGCCCCTCATCTACTGAGCTCTTCGTAGCAAAGTAGGGGGGGAATCTGTTTTAGAGGATGGAGCAATAATAGGTTGAGAGGGAAGGACCTCCATGGAACCTCTCCATTACCCTGAAGGGTGAATACGGAGAATGAAGGTCACCTTTGAAATCATTTAGCATGTTGATATTTTAAATTCCCATTCTTACATACTACATAAGCAAATCCTAGTCTTTGAGGTATCCCTGTCTTAAAATATTTCTCTATGACTGTGAAGTAGGTAAAGATAACATCTAGATGCTCATTAGCCAGAAACGAAGAGAGATCCATAAATGAAGTGCCAGGGTAGAACTTAGGGATGACTTTAGATCAGCAGTTTTTGTCCTTCCTATCTATCATCACCTTTCCAAGTACTGCCTCATTAACCCCCCAGCATATTTCTGGGGTCCTCTTCCAACAAGCCACTTCTTAGGCCAAGCACTACTCAACATGCTTTGCGTATATTTTATCCTTGTAAAATCCTATTGAGGTAGATAATATGTCATCCCCTTTTCCCGATGAGGAAATTAAAGTGCATGTTTGTTAAGAAACAACACTCAAAGTTTGAATCAGAATGTGGGCTGATCAGAGATATGGATCAAGCAACGTGATTCCAGAAAAAAAAGAACTGAATCTCAATGGAGAGGCAAGAATGGGCTCGAAGGCCTGTTACCCTATGCAGTCACCCTATGCTTGTCCTCCTGGGGAAGATTCTCAGCATATTCCATTTACATAACTAAGACAGCTCACTTGAAAGCAAAGAAGCGGGCATCCCATTTTCTTAACCCATTTTTTTGGTATTTTTTGTTTGCTTTTTTATCTTATTTTATTTAAATTCAATTAAGATCCAGTGTATCATTAGTTTCAGATGTAGAGTTTAGTTATTCATCAGTTGCATATTATATCACATGCTCATTATATCACGTGCCCTTTTAATGCCATTTTGTTAACGTTCACTCTTTAGTTTAACTTACTTAGAAAGGAGAATATTCAAACACAATTAGAATAAACTTGGCTGCATCTTGAGCTTGAACAGTACAGGATTTATATCACTACCTCTGTCAGTTGTTTTATGGTATTAGAACTATGAATCTGACATTTCCTCCTAAAATGCAATAGTTTTTTTTTTTTATATCATAATGACTATCTTCTGCACTCTTAATTAAGAAAAAAAAAAAAGAATCTTTATCTCAAGGATTGGGGTTGCAGATATTCTTGCTTAAGGATAGTTATAACCCATTTTGATTAGTAGTGTAGATAAGAGAAAGGTAGATAATGTATATGTTCCTCCACTGGCATTTTTGATGTTTGGTTGTTGGACTGGGAGCATACACAGGAAGGCATAGTCATTCTTGTGATTGTTGTGGTAATTCTGAAATGGTTGGAGTCACAAAACTCCAGAAATAAACAGATGCTCTGAGGAACATATTTCAAAAGTTCTTCTACCTGCTGTATACTGCAGGATGTGACTGGTTAATTCTCTGCACTTACCTTCTTTGATCTATCATTTTTAACTTAGTTGCTCACTCTTTCCTTCTTGATGTAAGTTCTTCATTTGAATTCAAGGTAAAACAGTCCCTAATTATCCTCTTATAAAACTGGCAACTAGTCTTTATTCTTCTTTGCTTATTTTTCCTCATCCCCCTAGTTATAAGACACTGAATGACTTAGTGTTTAGACTTAGCACCTCTTCTTGGTTTACACTCATCTCCTTGGTGATCTAAATCAATGGCAACGCTGATGGCCCCCAGGGTCTAATCTCTAAGACAGACTTGTCCTCTGAATTGCAGATTCATAAATCCAATTACCAATTCAAAATCACCACTTTGATATCTGATAGGCAAAGCAGACCTAACAAATCCCAATTAAACTCCAGCTCTTCCCTGTAAAATCTGCTCTTTCATCATCTTCTCCCTTCCTGGATGGAAACTCCATTTGTCTGATTGCTCAATGTCAAGGATCTTACAGTCATTTTTTTTTTTTAAAGATTTTATTTATTTATTTGAGAGAGAGAGCACATGAGAGGGGGAGGGTCAGAGGGAGAAGCAGACTCCCTGCCGAGCAGAGAGCCCGATGCGGGACTTGATCCCGGGACTCTAGATCATGACCTGAGCCAAAGGCAGTCGCTTAACCAACTGAGCCACCCAGGCGCCCCTACAGTCATTTTTCTTTATCTTACCTCTCATATCTGATATATGGCCAGGTCCTTTTGGTTCTGCCTATAGAATATATCCAAAATCTGACAGCTCTTTTTCCTTCCATCGTTCCCACTCTGATTCAAGTAACCATTTTCTCTTACCTGGATTATGTCAATTGCCTTCTAACTAATTGTCCTTCTTCCATTCTTTGCTTATTTCCATCTCGCCTCTCTCCAGCAGCCAGAGTAATTGGTGTTATAATATTAAATTCTGATCTTGACATTACCCCTCTACTCACAAATCTCCCATGGTTTTGCATATAAGTCATAAAATCTAAAGCTCTAAGAATGGTCTCTGAGATCCTGCACAATCTGGCCCCCACCCCCATTACCTTTCTAACTTCATTTTATATATTCTGTCTCATTCGCTCTGCTCCAGACACACTGGTCTCTTTGAAGTTCCCGTAACATTTTCCCAACCCAGAGCGTTTTCATGTGCTGTATATTCTCCTTGAATGCCCTCCCCCTCCTGGAGATATCCACCTCCAGCTCTTTCCTTAGATATCATCTTTTCAGTGATGTTTTCTCTTATGGAATATTTCCTCTCTGGTACTCCTCTATGCTTTTTCAGAGCACTACTCATAATCTGACAGATTTGTAATCTGACATCTACCTTATTTTATTTATTTATTGTCTCCTTACTCTCATGAAGAGATAAGCTACCTGAAGGAAAAGGTTTTTATCTCTTATGTATTGGTGAACTCTTATGACCTAGAACGTTGTGGATATAATAGATTTTCAATATATATTTGCTGAATAAATGAATGAATGAATGAAAGAATAAATGAACGATGTGATGGCAGTGCAGCTATTGGAAAAGTCTGTGGCACTGGGATCTCCTCTTAAACAAACTTGAGGATATCCTGCCAGACATCAGGTTAATTAAAGAATTGGTGAACTATAATGATCTTATTTTCTTTATATTATCGGGGTCATTAGCCCTGATAATGGGAGAAGAATTCTGACATAGGTAATGCCTTCTTCTATATGTTACAGCCTTATCCCTTACTAGGTCAAATATAGGAAGAGTTGGAGCTATCCCCTTGAACAACAAAATTATACATGACAATCGGTTCTTCCCAACATAGCCATTTTGTACATTACAAAATATAAATCTGATTGTATCCCCAGCAAGTTAAGCCTTTGGTGGTTTCTTGTTACTTTTATGATAAAGACTGAGTATGTAACAAGAGACACTAGATGTTATACTCTGGCTTCCTCCAGACCCTTACTTTCTCAGTTTCTTTTCACATGATCTGACCTTTGCTTTGTTGCTCTAGTCATGATTTCCTATTGCTGGGAAGCAAAATGTTCTCTCCTATATGTGCTTCTCTCAGATTGGAGTGCCTAACTGAGCACTCCCTTCACCTGAACAATTCCTATTTATTTGCCAGAATTTAGTGGCTCAGTCATCACTTCCTCATGTAAAAATTCTCTCACTTCTTGTCCAAATCCCCCTACTCTTACAAACATACCTTCTCTTAGATCCAAGTGGCAATTTGGGGGTAATAGTTTGGCTATTAGATTTCTCCTTTGCTAGACTTTCAGCTTCATGGAAACCAAGACTCTGTTTGTTCTCACTATGTCCCCACCATGAACAGCACAGTGCCTCATAGGTAGTGGTCAGGGATGTGTTGAAGGAGTGAAGGAAATAACAGTCACATGCCTTCACATCCTGTGATTACATGCAGAACTCAGGTCCTCCAGAGACTAAGGTTGATTAGCCAAGCTGATTGTGCATTTTAATAATTGTTGGTGTTGGCATGTCGTGTTCTTTCTGAACTCAACATTTTCCTTATTACTCCTTCTATTTTAGTTTTTTTTATTGGGGAAGCTGTATGATCTTGAACAAGTAGCTTATCTTCTGTGAGTCTACTTCTTAATATATACTAAAAATTCATCTTATGAGTTTGTAATGAATTTAATGAATGTAAATGAGATAATGAGTATGGTTTAAAATAATAACAATAATAAGCCAATAAGATTAGCTCCCATATTTGGGAGCTTTCTATGTACTCAATGCTGTACTAGGTAATTTATATGAATTATCGTATTTCATCCTTCTAAAAAATCTATTAACCAATTTAATAATAGCTATAATTTATTGAATACTTCCTATGTGCCAGGGCTTGCCTAAATTACTTCCTCTGGCTCTTTCATCTTTGAGAAGTAGATATTAATATTCTGACTTTGCTAGTGAGGGACCTGAGGTTTGGATATGTTTGAAAACTTTTTAAGGTCACACTAGCTTATCAGTTTCATGATGGTTGCTGAAAGTAGCCTGTGCATTTTTAAGTTTCTTTGTAGAAAAGAAAAGAAAGAAACTAAACAATAAGCAATGTTCAAGATTATGCAACTCAAATACTGGTAATACGAAGTTCAAAGTGACCCTGGAGACCATTTAATCTAATGTCAGCCCTAATTTTACAAACCTTGGAAATGAGATTAATTGGTTTGACCAACTACAACACAGGTTCTCTGAAGGTAGAAGACATTTCCTTTTTATTCTTAGTACCACACATATTGCTGTACATGATGTAGGTGCTTAATAATATTTATGGCATTAAATTTTTCAAGTTATCAATCAAGACAGAGCCAATATTAAACCAAATCTCCTGAGCTCTAATACAGGGTTCATTTTATTGAATATAATACCAGAAGTGATTAAGCTCTGTTCAGTGCTTTCTTTTCTTTTCTTTTCTTTTGAGAGAGATTGCGTGCGGGGTGGGGGTGAAGGGGGGAGACTCCTAAGCAGTCTCCATACCACTGCAAGCCCAACATGGGGCTCGATCCCATGACCCTGAGATCATGACCTGAGCTGAAATCAAGAGTCAGACACTTAACTGACTGAGCCACCCAGGCGCCCCTCTGTGCTTTCTTTATTAAATAGCATCATTATTATTAATAACAGCGGGATTAGAACATTTCACAGGTGATATTACCACTACCACCATATCTGTAAGAGACTATGTGGATCCTCCTGTGGACTTTATTGCCAGTTGCCTTTTTGTATCATTGGTTTCCTGACAGATGCATCAGAGCATCAGGGGTCCAGGTTTCCTTTTTAGGTCTTAAAGGCAGCAAAGAGGACAGACATAGTTATAAACCAATTCAGGGTATGGTTCAGTTTTCTTGATGGCAGCAGGTTGCTGGCATTCATGGAATCCCAGAAGAGAAATGCTACAGCAGTTAGCAAAATAAATGAACATGGGTAGGTGTGTGGTGATGGTGGTGGTAAATCCCTACCATGTAATTAGTTGCATAGAGATTGAAATGTTTGCACAGAGGGAAACATGCAAACAAGATGGCTATGGAAACATTAAAGGGATTGAGTTTGTTCAAACATGTAAAACAAGCTGCCTAATTAACAATCTTCAAGAGATGACTTTGCTTTATGACCTCAGACAGCCATGTCCAATGTTTCTCAGTTCTGTCAATGAGTATGAAATATAAAGTACAGCAGAAGAGACTAAGATATGACAGATGGAATTCCTATTATTGAAAAAGTTTCCTCCTTGGACTTGAACAAGAGCAGCTGTTAAGTATCTTCCTCCAGACAACTTTAAAGAAAGATACCCTTACATGTCTGGGTTGATCAAAGCACTATCCTGTTGAAAAAAAGATCTCAACTCACTCCACCTCAATAACTGGTAGCATCCCTTTTAGATCTAAGATTATACCATTCTAGGCCTTTTATTTATTTACATCCTTGATGACATTTACAGTATATCAGCTTAATCAAAGCAATCCTTTATTTGTTGAAAGGACACTTTACTCAAGAAATTTGAAAAAGAATATCAGAACTATTGAGTTTGGTTTCATATAAATCCAGACCTGGTTTTATGTTAAAAATTGGATGACTTGAATATCACATGACAGACATGGCATTGGATATCTGGATTCAGGGTCTGTTTTATGCATTGATGACTAGATGGTCCTTGTAATTCTTAGGTTACTGAAAAATTCCACCAGCCTAAGATATTTACCCACTACTATGCTATGGTCCCTGAAATTTCTTTTTTTTTTTTTTTAAAAAGATTTTATTTATTTTTTTGACAGAGAGAGACATAGTGAGAGCAAGAACACAAGCAGGGGGAGTGGGAGAGGGAGAAGCAGGCTTCCTGCAGAGCAGGGAGCTTGATGCGGGGCTCGATCCCAGGACCCTGGGATCATGACCTGAGCCGAAGGCAGACACTCAATGACTGAGCCACCCAGGCACCCCGGTCCCTGAAATTTCTACCATTAGTCAACCATTCATTTCAGTTAAGAAATTACTCTTCTTATGCATGTGTTAAGACTGTAAATTCTTCTGGGATAGTTAATCTATTAGACAATTTTCAAACATAGCAGTCCATGCAGTGAAAGAGTGGGCACTGGGTGTTATACGAAAACAATGAATCGTGGATCACTACATCAAAAACTAAAGATGTATTAACATAACATAATAAAATAAAATAAAATTTAAAAAAAGAAAGTTCAGAAAAAAAGAGTGGATACTGTACATCTCAATTTAATGGGAGACAAAGCAGGCAGACAGGTGAATAGTATGTAGTGCTGAAAGGAATAGATGGAAAGGAGGTGAGCCCAGTGAAGCCAAAAGTAGAATGAAAGCATCAGGATGGGATGCTAGAGCTATCTCATAACAACTCATAAGAGCAGACTTAAATTTTCAGGAGTTTTGAAAGTCAATTTTTAAGCACAGCCATTATTAAAAATTAACAAATATATATAATATAAACAAATCCACATTAAAAACAAAGTCCATAAATACTCAAAATGTATCACCTCTTAATTATTTTACTATTTTCTTTGCTCTTTTGATTATTTACAAGGAAATACTATGTAATGATGAGCTAAAGAGCATTTCTTCCCAAGTCTATGTTTAGTGACGTCATGTTGATAGCTTGAAATTCACCATGGCAGGAGTTCTTACACCATGGAAATCGGTAAATGCTACAAATCAGGGGGCTCTTCTCTTTTTTTCCACGGAGTCCACTGTTAAGCATTTACCAGCACACCATGACTGTGGAGGTTCATGCAAGTTATTAGCTCCCCACAGGAGTAATAAAGTGTGGTTGGTAACCGTGGAAAAAGACAAAGCACCCAGGCCAAAGCAGTTAATTCCAAAATGCTCTAAATCCTCTAACACCTGTTATCTGTGGATGATAAGTAACAAACAGTTCATAATTTTTGCTGTCTGCCAAGTCCTTGCTACATTGTTAACAACTTGTCTTCCACAAAAGTATTGTCTCATCAGCTAAACAGAAACATCTGGAAACATCCAAAGCATTTTTCCTTCTACATGTTTTCCTCTTATTTTTAGTAATTCTTTCAAATGGGTTTGCTAGGGCTTTCGCAGATGTACCTATCTGAGAATAGGTTTTCCTTAGGGTAGAATACTTCTTCAAGTGTTAAGCACAAAAATATGGGGAGCCAGCAATGGGGAAAAACTGAGAGCTTTCCCCCTAAGGTCAGGAATGCAGCAGGGATGTCCACTATCACCACTGCTATTCAACATAGTATTAGAAGTCCTAGCCACAGCAATCAGACAACAAAAAGAAATCAAAGGCATCCAAGTCAGCAAAGAAGAAGTCAAACTTTCACTCTTTGCAGATGATATGATACTTTATGTGGAAAACCCAAAAGACTCCACCCCAAAACTGCTAGAACTCATACAGGAATTCAGTAAAGTGGTAGGATATAAAACCAGTGCACAGAAATCAGTGGCATTCCTATACACCAACAACAAAACAGAAGAAAGAGAAATTAAGGAGTCGATCCCATTTACAATTGCACCCAAAACCATAAGATACCTAGGAATAAATCTATCCAAAGAGGCAAAGGGTCTGTACTCAGGAAACTATAATATACTCATGAAAGAAATTGAGGAAGACACAAAGAAATGGAAAAACGTTCCATGCTCATGGATTGGAAGAACAAATATTGTGAAGATGTCAATGCTACCTAGAGCAATCTACACATTTAATGCAATCCTTATCAAAATACCATCCACTTTTTTCAAAGAAATGGAACAAATAATCCTAAAATTTGTATGGAAGCAGAAAAGACCCCGCATAGCCAGAGGAGTGTTGAAAAAGAAAAGTAAAATTGGCGGCATCACAATTCTGGACTTCCAGCTCTATTACAAAGCTGTCATCATCAAGACAGTATGGTACTGGCATAAAAACAGACATATAGATCAATGGAACAGAATAGAGAGCCCAGAAATGGATCCTCAACTCTATGGTCAACTAATCTTCAACAAAGCAGGAAAGAATGTCCAATGGAAAAAAGACAGTCTCTTCAACAAATGGTGTTGGGAAAATTGGACAGCCACATGCAGAAGAATGAAACTGGGCCATTTCCTTACACCACACACAAAAATAGACTCCAAATGGTTGAAAGACCTAAATGTGAGACAGGAGTCCATCAACATCCTAAAGGAGAACACAGGCAGCAACCTCTTCGACCTCAGCCGCAGCAACTTCTTCCTAGAAACTTCGCCAAAGGCAAGGGAAGCAAGGGCAAAAATGAACTATTGGGACTTCATCAAGATAAAAAGCTTTTGCACAGCCGAAGAAACAGTCAACAAAACCAAAAGACAACCAACAGAATGGGAGAAGATATTTGCAAATGACATATCAGATAAAGGGCTAGTATCCAAAATCTATAAAGAACTTATCAAACTCAACACCCAAAGAGCAAATGATCCAATCAAGAAATGGGCAGAAGACATGAAGAGACATTTTTCCAAAGAAGACATCCAAATGGCCAACAGACACATGAAAAAGTGCTCAACATCGTTCGGCATCAGGGAAATCCAAATCAAAACCTCAATGAGATACCACCTCACACCAGTCAGAATGGCTAAAATTAGCAAGTCAGGAAATGACAGATGTTGGTGGGCATGCGGAGAAAGGGGAACCCTCCTACACTGTTGGTGGGAATGCAAGTTGGTGCAGCCACTCTGGAAAACAGTATGGAGGTTCCTCAAAAAGTTGAAAATAGAGCTACCATATGATCCAGCAATTGCACTACTGGGTATTTACCCCAAAGATACAAATGTAGGGATCCGAAGGGGTACGTGCACCCCGATGTTTATAGCAGCAACGTCCACAATAGCCAAACTGTGGAAAGAGCCAAGATGTCCATCAACAGATGAATGGATAAAGAAGATGTGGTGTATATATACAATGGAATATTATGCAGCCATCAAAAGGAATGAGATCTTGCCATTTGCAACGACGTGGATGGAACTGGAGGGTATTATGCTGAGCGAAATAAGTCAAACAGAGAAAGACATGTATCATATAACCTCACTGATATGAGGAATTCTTAATCTCAGGAAACAAATTGAGGGTTGCTGGAGTGGGGGATGGGGTGGGAGGGATGGGGTGACTGGGTGATAGACACTGGGGAGGATATGTGCTCTGATAAGCGCTGTGAATTGTGCAAGACTGTTGAATCTCAGATCTGTACCTCTGAAACAAATAATGCAATATATGTTAAGAAAAAAAAAAAAGAAGATAGCAGGAGGGGAAGAATGAAGGGGGCAAAATTGGAGGGGGAGATGAACCATGAGAGATGATGGACTCTGAAAAACAAACTGAGGGTTCTAGAGGGGAGGGGGGGTGGGAGGATGGGTTAGCCTGGTGATGGGTATTAAAGAGGGCACGTTCTGCATGGAGCACTGGGTGTTATGCACAAACAATGAATCATGGAACCTACATCTAAAAGTAATGATGTAATGTATGGTGATTAACATAACAATAAAAAAATTAAAAAAAAAAAAAAGAAAGCATAGAGCAGTGCTCTGCAAACTGTCCTCCACACCAAATGTGGTCCTCCACCACTTTTTGTATGGCTACCAAACTAAGAATGTTTTATATATATATATATATATATATATATATATATGTATTTAAGTGGTTTAAACAATTAAAAGAAAAAAATTTAATGTGATGTGAAAATGATATGAAACGCAAATTTTAATGTAATGTGGAAATGATATGAAATGCAAATAATCTATAAATAAAGTTTTATTGACAAAAAAAATATGGGGAGTCAGAACATTTCAGTGGTAATCATAGCTGGGTTTGAATTTTGGCTTGTTGTTAACCAGATGTGTGACCTCAGATGGGTCACTCAACTCCCTAATACTCAGCTTCCTCCATCTTAAACCAGAGCTGGTACATCTTACCTGGCAGTGTGAGCATGAAGATTTCATGAGACATTGTATGTAAAAGTAAAAGCATAAACGTGTCTGGCCTGGAAAAGTGTTTATGAAATGTCAGTCCTTCTCATTACCCTCGTCTTATCTTTTCCACTAAGATACAGAAGATTTTCGGGGCTAGGACTATTCCAAGGGCAGGAAAACCATGAAATGCCCCAAATCAGCCTACAGGAAAGGAGTGTGTGGATTTCAAAGTCCTGTTTGCACACTCGCCAACTAAAAGTTATCTTTGATTTCACAAAGCCCCAAAGACAACCTGAAGAAAGATTCTGAGAGGAGCAGATTTCTAGGGGTACACTTCTTATAGTTGAAAGGGACTTTTGAATGTGATCTGGTGTTTCTACAATAGCTTGGGGCCTTGGACAGGGAGAAAGGAAGGAAAATTGAGTTCAAGTTTCTATGATCTATTCATCCAGAATTAACAGCTTTTACATATTTTGAACATTTATCTTAAAAGAGGTTCTGTCACATGAGACAAGCACCATGATTTCTTTAACTGCCAAAAGGTTTAAATTAGCAGGGTTGGGGTCTATCCTGAGAGTCACTGATAAAACAGAAGACTCATTTTCATTAAGCCCGGAATCTGGGTGCATCTCTACACTGAGCTGTATGTTGCCTTCTTAACATAATAACAGAGAGGAAAGGAGATCACATTGAAATACCTGTTTCCTACAAGTTCCCATAAGCCTTTGGGGTTCAGAAACTCAAATGTTCTCCTAAGTTATTAAAATCAGCTTTTATTTTGAACAGTGGGTGACTTGAAATGCCCTGTAATTAATGGTGTCAATAGAATGAAACATAAAAAGAAAGGAAGTGTGAGGTGGTGGCAGGGTGGGGAGGGAAAAATTGAAAGGTAAAAAAGAAAAAGAAAAGAAAACATACAGGGAGGAAAGTAAGTAATCAGTCCTTTACACTTTTTTATTGATAAGCTGACTCTGCATTTTCTGAAGTGTACTTATATTTGTATTATAACTCCAAAGTTATAATCTCCTTTCTAAGAATTCAGAACATTACTGTTATAACTCAAATTTATATACAGTTTTTCTACAAAAAATTTTCCACGGTGGGCAGCCAGGGTGTACTAGTGACGACCAACCTTCATCTCTGTGTATTTGTCTCTCTCTTGGCTCTAGCCACTTATGTTCAGATACATTTGCTGAACACTTCTTCCTGAATAGCACAAAGGATCTTAAACTGGCACATCGAACAATGAATTTACCATTTATTTTCAAACTTCTTGGCCTTTGTTCAACCCAGTTTATCTTTGTAGACTGGAGTGTGTGTGTGTGTGTGTGTGTGTGTGTGTGTGTGTGTGACAGAGATAGAGACAGAAAGAAAGAGAAAGAGGAAGGTTGGGGTGACCAACAGACAGAGAGACAGACAGACAGAGAGAAACAGACAGAGAGATAGAAAGAGACATAGAGAAATGCCCCAACGTTTCCTCAGCCATCCAAGTCAGAACTCTGTAAGTCACAGCAGACTGTATCCTCTCTCTTTACCCCTCTTAGTAACAAGTCACTAAGATTTGTCTGTCTTACTCCCTAAACACTCAGTCCACCCTCTGGCACACACACAACTTCTGGCTCCCCATTGTCCTAATCTAGGCAGTCAACATGCTTGCTTGTTGTACTGGCATAATTAGATTTCCTGAAACAAGTCTCTTCTCCTTAAAAGCTTTCCCATTCTGTCCCCAAGAGATCCTGTTAGAATGCAAATCTGATTATGCCTCTCTTCTGCTTAAAATCTGCCCGTCAGAACAGATTCCAAACTTCTAATCATGTACAGAAAGCCCCTTCTAACCTGGCCTTCTGTTTCCACTCCAGACTTCTTCACTCTGTCCCAAGATACCTTGTTGAATAAATAAAGCAGTGAATGTTCTAGCTCGGATACATCACATGTTTTTTAGTTTCCAAATTCTTCTGTGTTCTCTTATACCTCTAAGAGTTTGAAAGTGCTATTTTCTCTGCTTGAAAGCACTTTTATTTCCCTTCTTTACATGCTTTACTCTCTTCTCTTCTATAGGCAGCTGAAGCATTGGTTTTTTTCCCCCCATGTTTTCCATGTTTTTTCCATTTCTAAACTGTCATTAGAATTTTCTAGACTAGGAATACTTTTGATGTTGATACAGCCACTAGTAATCTCTGTTTCTTGGGTAGAGACACAGAGCAAAATGCAACAAGAGATAGGGAAAAAAAAAACAAAACAGAAGGATGTGGACATTAATGTTCCTTAAACTAGTAACAGCTAAAGTTTTCAGATGCAACCATCATTGTCTAGAAAGACTCAACAGAAGGCAGAATGGCAGGTATAAAGATCTGAAGTGGGAAGGAGCAAGGAACCGAACAAAACTGTAAGGCTAGTTTGACAAGGAACTAAAAGGCTTAGTTTGGCTGAAATCTGCTAATTCTCTCACTAACTTCTAAGTACATTTATCAGATGACAGAACTTAGGAAAAATCATATCCTGATGCTGAAATGCTTGTTAAAAAATCAGCTTTCAGCTTCTCCCCAAATAATGTCTTTTTCCCCCCTTACAACTCTAAAATATTTCAAAACATTCTCAATTTAAATACATAAGATTTTTGCCAATTCTAATTTTCAAGGCTGCTGTACACAGGTATGGCACGACAAATGTTGCACAGTTTTGGATCCTGGCTCTTGTGAACCCTGCTGGAAGGGGGTGGGGTAGGGTGTAGTTGGTGAATTAAAACTGATCCTCTCATGATAGGAGTATCGCTTGTAAGAGCCAAAAATTCATTCCAACTAGCTTAAGCAAAAAAGGAAATTTATTGGATACAGTGACATTTCATGGAATGTAATAGCAGAAAGTGGACAGTCTGGATTCAGAATGAAGTGAATCAAGGAAATAATAGGTTAAACCTGGAGTGACTCTTTCCATCTCTCTCTCTCTCTCTCTGGCCATGTGGTCTCTCAGCTTTGCACTTGTGAACCCTGTGTCATTCTCCCTTTTGTCTCTGTACAGTAGGTTGCTTTACTTCTCATTGTCCAAAAGGCCCATCTATGTGATCTACCAGTCCCAACACACATTGCAGAATAACCTTTTATATCCCAATTCTAAATCCTGAGGGGAGAAAATTTGATTGGCCCCTTTTGTGTCAGATTAAACTTGCCAGATTTAGCCAATAAATGTGTGCCATGCCACATTTGGGACATGTTTATACCAGAAAATTTTATGTTACCTGAAATTCAAATGTAACTGAGTGTCCTGTGCTTTACCTGGCAATCCTCTGTCAGGTATTCTCTATTGGTCCAATCAGCTGTTGCAGACATGGGGACAAGGCAAATGGAGCAAAGGATGGGCTTGCCCTTCTGCTAGTTAATCGAGTGATAGAAAACTCTTAGGAAGGGAGATGTGGACTTAATATGTACATGAAACAATCTATTGCATCTAGGATAGAGTAAATGAGAGAGAGAACTTTGGTTTTATGGAGGGGGCGGGATTCAGATAATAGGTAAAATATTTGCCTGTTGACTAAGAGAGAACAAAATAGCTTCAACTAGTACATTTTTAAGATATATATTGTTAATAATTTATGAGATGTACTGAAATGAAATTTCATCAATGTGCTTGATTTAGATTTCATCCCATAAACATTATCTGAGTGCCTTTGTACTAGAATCTTAAATCTATTTTTTTCTTTTAAATTTGGATACACATCCTGAGAACTGACCTCATCGTTATAGTTCTGCAGTTGGGGACATCAAAGCTCAGAGAGGCTAATTATCTACCTAAGATAACCCAACTAGAAAGCAACAGAAGCAGAATTTGAAGTCAGGGCTGCCAGAAGCCAGAGCTTCCCACTGTATGCACTGCTTCTGAATATTGTTGCTTTATACCCCAACATCAGCATTATTCCAGGCTGCCACTAAAGATTGTTATAACTCCTTTGTTGGGATCTTGCATCAGCAGCCGCATTTTATATGATGAAAGGCCTAGGGGCCACTTCCATATGGAGCACAAGTAAGTGTTTGGCTTCTGCCCAATATTTTCCCTACAATTGCTTTCCAATATCCCTGTCTGTTTTCTAATCCTAAATGAGCATAGCACTGGTTGAGGTACCTTCTGTACTGTCCATAACAACAACTGATGCATAAATTTGGCATATTCACGAGTGGAATTATAGCAATGCATAAATGCCCTGCATTAGTGCCTCATAATCAACATCTACTTCCTCTCTTTTTGTTGTTGTATAAAATAAAGAAGGGGGCTGGTAAGCTCAGTCACTAATCAAAGATAATTATACCATGGTCATCCAAACATTTTTCTGGGCCTCTGTGAGGCGAGCAGGATTGAACATTTAATGTACTATTTTAAGACAGGCCTTATGTAAAGGGTAACAAGAGTGATGGTAGAATCTTTTTGTGAAAACAAAGAATCAGAGAGAATTTTTCCGGAAAGAACAGGCAAATTTAATTCAGTGGTCAGCAAAATGTTTTTTCCATTATTAAGTACCAAATAATAATATTGAAATGAATGAATGGATTGTTCTGAATAAAAGCAGATTGCAATAAAATTGAAATATTTGAATGGGATGAGGGCAAGATTGTGATCCTTCCCAGGAAGGTTTCCCTTGAAACCTATCTTTTATACCTGAAGGTCACTTGTTTTCAGTACATACTGGACACTCAAATAGCATTGTCAATAGACGAAGGATAAACTAAATCATAACTCTTAATTGCGGCATGAAATGAAGTTTGTGTTGATCCTAAGACTAGTCATAACTTTTCAACAACAATTTTTAACATCTTTCTATATGATAGGCACTGTTCTAGGCATTGATGGGACAATGGCAAGCAAAGACAACTACAGTTCTTATCCATACAAACCTTAGGTTTAGTGTGAGAAGACAGTCCTTAACAGAAAAAATCAAACAAAATACATGCAAAATATGAAACTGGGATATGAACAATAAATGAAAGTTACATGATGCAATGAGAGCACAAATTAGGCCTGATGAATTCCACCTCATCAGGAATTTGGGGGACAGCCTCCCTGAGAATTGATAGTTGAAGCAGATACCATTTTAAGAGGGTTGAGATATATGATGTTGCTGAAAATTTTAGAGATACAAAGCACAGATATTTTTCAAACATTTGTCTCTTAAAAGGAAGAGAGAAATAAAGTGGAAGAAAAAGGAAATAGGGTTAGGTTTTATTTTGTTTAGTTTTGATAGAATTGATGTGATTGATTTTAAAATATCCATAGGAAGAACACATTAAGAGGGATAAACTAAAATGAGAGAAAATTGATACTGCAAATATCTAGAAAATGTGGGAGAAGACAGCCTCCCAAGAAGGGTGGGAAGGAGGAGGAAGTATATAGATTTATTTTAATAGGAAAAGCTAAGAAAGTAATAGGCTTAGAAGTAGTTAAATTTAAGGTTGTGAGAGCAAGAAATTGAGGGAACTCTTATCTGATGACTTTGATTTTCCCCATAGAGTAGGTAAAAACATCCACTGAGGATGAGTGACAAGTTGGGAAGGGTAGAGGTTTGAGAAGAGAGAATTTTAAAAAGTCATTGTGGTAAGAAAAAACTAGGCTGACCAGCAAAATATAGTGGTATTACAACAGAGTGCTGAAGTTGTATTTGCTGATTATGATCAAGAGAATGTAGCAGTTCCTTATATCATACACAAAAATAAACTCAAAATGGATGAAAGACCTAAATGTGAGACAGGAGTCCATCATAATCCTAGAGGAAAACACAGGCGGCAACTTCCTTGACCTCGGCTGTAGCAACTTCTTGCTAGACACGTCTCCAAAGACAAGGGAAACAAAAGCAGAAATGAACTTTTGGGATTTTGTCAGGATAAAAAACTTTTCGCACAGCAAAGGAAACAGTCAACAAAACTAAAAGGCAACCTATGGAATGGGAGAAGATATTTATTTGCAAATGACTTATCAGATAAAGGGCTGGTATCCAAAATCTATAAAGAATTTATCAAACTCAACAACCAAAACCAAATAATCCAGTCAAGAAATGGGCAGAAGACATGAACAGACATTTGTCTAAAGAAGACATCCAAATGGCCAACAAACACATGAAAAAATGCTCCACATCATTTGGCATCAGGGAAATACAAATCAAAGCCTCAATGAGATACCACCTCACACCTGTCAAAATGGCTAAAATTAACAAGACAAGAAAAACAAATGTTGGCGAGGATGTGGAGAAAGGGGAACGCTCTTACACTGTTGGTGAGAATGCAAGCTGGTGCAGCCACTCTGGAAAACAGTATGGAGGTTTCTCAAAAAGTTAAAAATAGAACTAACCTATGACCCAGCAATTGCACTACTAAGTATTTATCCAAAGGATACAAAGTGATTCAAAGTGACACATGTATCCCAATGTTTATAGCAGCAATGTCCACAATAGCCAAACTATGGAAAGAACCCAGATGTCCATCGACAGATGGATAAAGAAGATGTGGCATATATATACAATGGAATTTTACTCAGCCAACAAAAAGAATGAAATCTTGCCATTTGCAGCAATGTGGATGGAACCAGAGGGTATTATGCTAAGTGAAATAAACCAGTCAGAGAAAGACAAATACCATACAATTTTACTCATATATGGGATTTAAGAAACAAAACAGATGAACATAGGGGAAGGGAAGGAAAAATAAGATGAAAACAGAGAGGGAGACAAACTATAAAACACTCTTAATCATAGGAAACAAACTGAGGGTTGCTGGAGGGGAGAGGGCTGGGGGAATGGGGTAACTGGGTGATGGGCGTTAAGGAGGGCACATGATGTAATGAGCACTGGGTGTTATATGCAACTGATGAATCACTAAATTCTATCCCTGAAACAAATAATACAGTACATGTTCCCTAAATTGAATTTAATAAAAAAAAAAAGAAAATGTAGCAGTAATAAAGCACAACATTAAGCAACTTTCTCCAATATCACTTAAACACTTTAATTCAGACACAAAAAAAGTGGATAGTTGGGGGCAGGGGGGTGGGGTGGGAAATTGCAGAGATATGAGAGCTTTTAAGTAATTGGCAAGGATCTTACTAGAAAGCTAGCTATGGACTCTAAGCTGGTTTAATCATTGACTATTTTATCTTGGTATAAAATTGTAAGATTCATAACAATTCCTTTTATGCTGCCCAAAATTATAGTAGAAAATCTTCATGTTGCTTTTGTTAGCATAAGTTTGATTGATTGATTGACAATTCAAAGTCAAAATTTCTACTCTGTCCTTTTATAAGGATATTTCCATGATCTTATATTCCAATTATTTTATTTTATTTTTTAAAGATTTTATTTATTTATTTGACTGATAGAGACATGGCGAGAGAGGGAACACAAGCAGGGGGAGTGGGAGAAGGAGAAGCAGGTTTCCTGCTGAGCAGGGAGCTCAATGTGGGGCTCAATCCCAGGACCCTGAGATCATGACCTGAGCCAAAGGCAGAAGCTTAATGACTGAGCCACCCAGGCACCCTCCAGTTATTTTAGTTTAAACTTTGTTGCTATGAGTCCCCAGGACCAACATCATCCTGTCCTCTGACTCCTGCTTCCAAGTGAATAGTCTCTGATTTTACTTTGTGCCAGTCTGCAACCATAGCTTACTACCTCCTTGGTTTTTTACAGAAGAATCCTCTGTCCTCTGATACTTTAATGCCAGTGTAGGCTCTACTGAGTTTCCTTTCAGGAGATGAGGTAGGACAACCTCACAACATACACCACAGTTAGGAACTTCATTATCTTCTTGGTCATTTCTTTCTCCCTCAGGGTCTCCACTTCATCACCACCGCTATGACTTCTTGTCTCCTCTCATTGCTTCATGCAGATCTAAGCACTTCCTTCCCACTTGTTCTTCCTCTTAAATGCAAAAGAAATCTCTCTGCCAGTCTCAAACGGAGAGCCTCTGACTTCTTTAGAGTATAGGTACCAACAGGTCCATATTCGGACCCTGGAGGCTCAGCTTCTACACAGAAGCAGGCACAGCTATCAAGGGGCATGTAAATATGTTTATTTACTAGGTCTAGTATTAGGAAGCCAATTGTTGCCCCACACACACCCCTAAGCCACAATCTCCTATTTTAGTGTTATCGATAATAAAGGTAATGGTATTTTTCTACATCTATTTTCCCTTCAGACTTTATTTCCATTTTAGTCAATTCTAAAATCTTTTGGAATTTACTCTTTACTTGACTAACCCAAAGTTTTCTACAGCCCTTTCCTCAGCTCCACCCTACCTGAGACGATTGAGGAAAAAAGATAGAGATTTGAGCTATCAGAAGAGTATTTTGTAGACTCACAGGACCCCAAAGGAATAAGAACAATTTCTGACTTCTTAAAGTCAGAAACCTAAAGACAATAAAGCCACATATTAAAAATTTGGACAGAGAATTGTTTTTCAACCTAGAATCTAAAATCCAGCCAAAATATCCATCAAGTGTGAGGGTAGAAAAAGTCATCTTTTTTTTTTTTTAAGTCATCTTTGTAGCAGGAGATTAAAGTAGTTAAGGAGTTTATTTCTGAGTGACTATCTTATCTGACAGATTTGACTCTTGAAATATTACATTGGAAGTTCTTTTTTAATAGAATTATTGGAAGGAGTGAAGGTATTTGGCAAGAAGTATAAGAAAATTAAAAATTACTAACTCCAGGAAATAATCGAAAGGTGTTCAGGAAAGGAAAATTGGTTTATCAGTAAAAAATAATTAGAGTTATAACAATTAAAAGACTGAATATTGACTTAACAGTTACAATACAATTATATTGAATGAATGAGGGAGGGAGTGAAAGGTGTAAGAAAGGTAAAATATTTTTACCTTATGTCATACTACTGTGCTATTCAGTATGTTAGATAATTCAAGAGATAAGGGTGTGTGTGTGCATGTGTTCACAATTTAAAAAGTAAATAAGAGAAGAGGCAATCCAAATAAATAATTGGAAGGAGCATTTCCAAAGGCAAGAATAAGAGAGTGAAGGGAACAGCTATATTTGTTATAAGCTTTTGTGTATTATTTAAGTTCTTAAACCATCTGCATGTATTACTTTCAGAATAATAAAAGTTGATTTAAAATGTATAAAAATAAAAGTCTATAAAATTTATCTTATAAATGTGATTTATTAATATATATTCATGAAATAAATCTACTAACTATATTGTGAAAACAAAATAAATCTTACCCTGCAGTTATATATTGGTATGCATTTGTGTACAATTTGGTGATGAGAAGCAAATAAGCATAAAATAAAAATTGGAGCCTTGGGCTTCAATCTATGAGTGAAAATTAAATATACATATAAATAAAAATATAAGGAAAACCAAAATTGAACTAAAATACTAGGCAACCATAAAATGAAAGCTGGAAGATTGGAAGTAAAGCCTTGGGTGCTGTATCTTCTAGGCAGGGGGAAAAAGAATTGATGAACTTCACATTCTTTAGATAGAACATGGTGTGTGTGTGTATATACATATATTTTTTCATATACTCATTCATATATATATATATCAGGTAGCAAATTATTAGACTTATATATATTTTAAGGGCCATCCATATATAAGGCACTGTTATTTTTGCTGAAAACAAAATGAACAAAAATTCTTGGCCTCATGGACATTATCATCTAGACAACTAATTTCAAGTACACATGAAAAATTTACAAAATTTACTACACATTAGAGCCTAATGGTTAGCTTAGAAAGAAGTCTCAAGAAATACCAAAAAATCAACATCATATTAAGCAGGTGCTGTGACAAAAATGCTGTTTAAGTAAAATTAATTTGAAAAGAGAGAAACCTTTCATCAGGTTGAAATTGAAAAAAAAGTCACCCTTCTAACACAATGGAAATTATTAAAAATTTAGATAAAAACAATGAATACATTGTGTACAAAAACTTTGGGATGTAACAAAAGCAGTACTTATAAATTTATATACTAGAAAACAAGAAAATTTCTAAGCTTTAAAATTAAAAAACTACACATTAAATTCCAAGAAGTAAAAGGAAGGAAATAATAAATGCAAAAGTAGAATTCATCAAAACTGAAAACAAAGAAATTTTGTAGAAGATGATACAATCAAATATTATATTCTTTCTTTGGAAAAATAATTGTGAAATTGCCAAAATTGACCAAAATATAACTAGTTAAGATATAAATCAACAATATTAGGAATGAAAAGAAGGCTATATTTTCATATGCAGTTGAGGTTTTTTTAATCTTTCAAAATATGTTGTGTACAACTTAATGCAAAAAATTAACATTGTGATATAGTGATTATCTCTTAGAAAAATATAAATTACCAAAACTTACTTAAGATGAGTGAAAACAGGGAAGAAGTTCGAGCTGTGAGTATAGGAAAATCCTGAACTTACTGCCTCCCACGGAAACAACAAATTTACAGCTACATATGGAATAATTTCCTCTGAAAATGCCCTGAATACTATTTAACAGAACTTCCATGATAAAGGATAAAAGGGTCACATCAAGAGGGGTGGGAGAGGCAGAGACACGCTCTCACCAAAAACCCCATTCTAGGGGGCGCCTGGGTGGCTGAGTCAATAAGTGTCTGCCTTCAGCTCTCATGATCCCAGGATCCTGGGATCGAGCCCCGCATCGGGCTCCCTGTTCGGCGGGAAGCCTGCTTCTCCCTCTCCCACTCCCCCTGCTTGTGTTCCCTCTCTCACTGTGTCTCTCTCTGTCAAATAAATAAATAGAATCTAAAAAAAAAAAACCCCAAAACCAAAACAAACCCATTCTAGGTGTGGCAACATACAATCAAGAGGGATCTCAAAAATATAGAAGTTGTCCAAGGAGCAAAGGACTAGTCCCCACCATCAGGTACCCCAACCCTTAGGTCCTGCACTGGAGAGATGAGCCCCCAACACCTTTGGCTTTGAAAACCAATGGGAGCATGTCCAGGAGAACCAGAGAACTGTAGGGAACAGAGAACCCTCTTTTAAAAGGCTTGTGTGCAGACACTTGCCCCAGGACCCACAGCAAAAGCAGCAGCTTGAAAAGCTCCTAGACCATATGTGAAAGAGACCCATTTACTAATCTTAAAGCAACTGCTTGGGAGGCAAGAATTTTTGGGGATTCTCTCCAGGAAAGAAAGTGCTAGTGGATGCTATTTTGCTCTCGTTCTACCTTGCTGTAGCTGGTGCTGGTGGGCACTCTGTTGGCAGTCTCCCTCTAACCCGCTAGCACTGCCAGGCACACCCAGCTCCCCTGCAGCCACAGCTCTGCCAGTGGGTGGTTAAACACAGTCCGCACAGGGGATGCCCCTTGAGCATCTGGCTCTGGTGGCCAGGGAGCGGATTGCACTTCCGGGTCTCCTCCTACACAAGGCCACTCCTTCAAGACTGGGAGAGGTAGCTCTTTTGCCTAATGCATAGAAACTAACATAGATAATCAAAATGAAACTATAATATGTTCTAAATGAGAGAATAAGGCAAAACCTCATAAAAAGACCTTAATAAAATGGAGATAGGTAATCTACCTGATAAAGAGTTCAGAATAATGGTCATAAAGATGCTTACTGAAGTTGGAAAAAAAATGGATGAATGCACTGAGAACTTCAACAGAGAGACAGACATATATGAAAGTATGAAACAGAAGTTACAGAGATTAAGAATACAATAACTGAACTGAAAAATATTCTGAGGAGTTCAATAGCAGACTGCAGTGGAACTCACCCACATAGAACATCAAAAAGAAAAAAGAATTTTAAAAGGATACGGATACCTTAAGGGACCTATGGAACAACATTTAGTGGGATAACATTTGCAGAGAGAAAAGAGCATAGAACTTATTTGCAGAAATGGTGGCTGGAAACTTCCCTAATCTGGGGAAGAGAACAGACATACAGGCCCAGGAAGTCCAGAGAATTCCAATAAGATGAACCCAAGGAGAGCCACATCAAGACAATATAATTAAATGTCAAAAGTTAAAGAAAAGGAGATAAGCTTAAAGGAGGAAAGAGAAAAACAAACTGTTAAATACAAGAGAAACACTATAAGCTGATTTTTCAGCAACAACTTTGCAGGCCAGAATGGAGTGGTGTGACATATTCAAAGTGCTGAAAGGAAAAAACCTAGCTGGGTAGAGTATCCTTGGTTGGAAGTTTCTTCAACATCCAGCTAACGTGAAGGTCAAAGACAAAAGTAGTAAAATTTACTAAAACTACAATAATTAGCTAAGGGATACGTAAAAAGATGTAAAATGTGCATCAAAAACTTAAAATAAGAGGGGGAGTAAAAATGTAGTTTGGGAATGCGTTCAAATTTACATTGCTATCGACTTAAAATAGACTGTTATATACATATGACCTCACAGTAATCACAAAGAAAAAGTTATAGCAAATACATAAAGAAAATGAGAAAGTAATCTAAACATACCACCAAAGAATGGTATCAAAACTGAAGGAAAGAAAGAGAAGAAACATGGAACAGAGAAGATTTACCAAAATAGCCAGGAAACAAGTAACAAAATGGCAGCAGTACGTACCTATCAATGATTACTGTCAATGGAAATGCACTAAATTCTCTAAACAAAAAGACATACACTGGTTGAATGGATTAAAAAACATGACTCCTGGGGTGCCTGGGTGGCTCAGTCTGTTAAGCAGCCAACTCTTGATCTCAGCTCAGGTGTTGATCTTGGGGTCGTGAGTTCAAGCTCCATACTGGGCTCTGTGCTGGGCGTGGACCCTACTTAAACACAAGCAAAAAAACATGACTCCTCTGTATGCTGCCTACAAGAGGCTCACTTCAGAAGTAAAACACACAGAGTGAAACCAAAGACCTTCTAGAAGGAAACATAGGCTGTAAGCTCCTTGATCAGTCTTAGCAATGTTTTTGTATGTTTGTTTTTGGATCAGACTCCAAAGGCAAGGGCAACAAAAGTAGAAACAAATACATGGCGCTGCATCAGGCTAAAAGCTTCTGCACAGCCAAGGAAATCAGCAACAAAATGAAAAAAGCAGCCTACTGAATGGAAGACAATATTTGCAAATCATATATCCAGTATAAGGTTAAAATCCAAAATATATAAAGAATTCATACAACTCAATAACAATGACATCAATAAAACAAACAATCTGATTAAAACATGAATAAAGGATCTGAATAGACATTTTTCCAAAGACAACATACAGATGGCCACCTGGCACATGACGAAATGCTCAACATCACTCATCATCAGAGAAATGCATATCAAACCACAATGAGATATCACCTCACATTTGTCAGAATGGACTATTATCAAAAAGACAAGAAATAACAAGTGTTAGGATTTGGAGAAGAGGAACCCCTTGTACACCGTTGGTGGGAATGTAAATTGGTGTAGCCACTATGGAAAACAGTATGGAGTTTTCTCAAAAAATTAAAAATAGAACTACAATGTGATCTAGCAATTCCACTTCTGGTACCTATCCAACTTAAATGAAAACCATAATTCAAAAACACATATACTTTTTAAAAAAGATTTATTTATTTTAGAGTGGGGGCAGGCAGAGGGAGAGAGAGAATCTCAAACAGACTCTGCACTGAGCGCAGAGCCCCACACGGGGCTCGATCTCACTACCCTGAGATCATAACCTGAGCCAAAACCAAGAGTCAGACGTTTAACTGACTGAGCTATACAGGTGCCCCCAAAACATATATATACTTTTATGTTCATTGCAGCATTATTTATAATAGCCAAGATATGGGAACAAACTAAGTGTCCATCAATAGATGATTTGATGAAGAAAATGTGATAGATATATATAATGGAATTCTACTTAGCCATAAAAAGAATGAAATCTTGCCATCTGTAATAACATGAATGGACCTTTAGAGTATTATGTTAAGTGAAATAAGTTGGACAAAGATGAATACCACATGATTTAACTTATAAGTGTAATCTAAAGCACAAAACCAAACCAAACCCAGGCTCCTACCTACAAAGAACAAACTGGAGGTTATCAGAGCGGAAGGGCATTGAGGTGGTAAAATGGGTGAAGAGGATCAAGAACAAACTTCCAGTTACAAAAAAGTCATGGGAATGTAATGTGCAGCATGGGGAATATAGTCAATAATATTGTGTTAACATTTTATGGTAACAGATGGTGGTAACTAGACTTGTTGTGATCAGTTTGCAATGAATACAAATGTTGAATCACTATGTTGTATACATGAAACTAACAGAATGTCAATTATACTTAAAAAGAAAAAGGAGGGGCTCCTGGGTGGCTCAGATGGTTAAGCGTCTGCCTTCGGCTCAGGTCATAATCCCAGGGTCCTGGGATCGAGTCCCGCATCGGGCTCCCTGCTCCTTGGGAGACTGTTTCTCCCTCTGCTTCTCTCTCTCTCTCTCTCTCTCTCTCTGTCTCTCATGAATAAATAAATAAAATCTTTAAAAAAAAAGAAAAGAAAAAGGAAAGATCAATGAGAAGTGAGATATATCAATATTAACACTAGACTGGTTAACCTTTACCTAGCTCTACATTAGAAGTTCTCAATCTGTTTTTATCCAGTCTTCATTTGAATCTGACTTCATGTTTAGGAAAGTTGTTATTTATATCTAAAAACCTCAATCAAATATTTGCTCACCAGGGAGATTTCCGTAATTGCAGGAGACAGAGTTATTTTCCCAACAAATACAGGCATTTTGACTTTAAGCAAATCACTTAACCTTGTTAAATTTACTCACTTTCAGTAGTTAATTCCATAAGATTATTGTACAGATTATCTGAGATTAACACAAGTAAAGCATTTAGCCCTGATTCATACTAAAAATACATCAATTCATAACCATTATTATTGTATCTAATAGGGGATTAATTTGTAACTACTAATATTCTCTCCTCTGTGCTCCCAGTGCACAGCCTCTTTTACATTTAACACAAATAATATGCTTGATCACTTTCCATATCTACCTTTCCCACTATATTGAGCTCCTCAAAGGCAAGGCAGAGACTCATTTTTAATTTCTCTGATTCTAGCAATGGGCAGTCTTAGTTACTAAAGGAATAAAACAAGTAATAATAAATCGATTATTCCATCCATGTACCCATCAGTTTGTCTATATACTACGTGGAAAATTCTGCATTATTTGGCTTTACTTTGCAGTTTAATAAAAACATGGGTACATTAATATTTTTGAGGTATTAAGTGAAAACTTATTTGATGAAAATATAATTTTTGCAAAAACAGTCTTGGGATGAGACTGGAAACACTCTTTTACATTGAAGCTAAATTTTATTAATCTGATGATCCATGGTAGATTATATATATATATTATATATATATTTGTGTAGTTTTAAATTAACACATATAAGTACATATATAACTTTATATAATACATGCAAATATATATTTGCTTTGTATAAACAATTCTAAATATAAACTATGTAATATATAAATATAAAAAATAAAGTTTTACATATATAAAGATATATAAAAATAAGTATATTTATATAATGTATATATAAAACTATGTAATATATATAAATATATATGTATTTAGGAGAAATATATATACAAATTTCTTAGCATTTATACCCTGCTTCCATGAGAAGATTTGGAGTGTTTAACAATAAAATATAGACATAGACTGGTGCTATTAAAAAGAATTATGTAATGATGAGGTCAGAATTCTAGTTGTATCAAAAATATAGACTAAGTTGAGTTTTACTAAACATTTACCTTTGGGGGGCGCCTGGGTGGCTCCGTCGTTAAGCATCTGCCTTCGGTTCAGGTCATGGTCCCAGGGTCCTGGGATTGAGCCCCGCATCAGGCTCCCTGCTCAGCGAGGAGTTTGCTTCTCCCTCTCACTCCCCCTGCTTGTGTTCCTGCTCTTGCTGTCTCTCTCTGTCAAATAAAAAAAAAAAAATTTTTTTTACCTTTGGGCCACCTGAAGCTAAAGTTCAGCCCCCATTTTGCTCATCTTCTCTCACCTTGACTTCCTCAAAGTTTTCTCCCAAAAGCGCTTTCTCAAGAGAATCATTTGTGGCAGAATGCCCATCTCAGGTTCTGCTAACCTAATACATCTATCTCGTTTGAACTAGCCTGCAGGCAATCTGATTTGATTGAGTCTAGTCTGACCCCCACAGAATTCTTAAAATTCATATTTAAATGCCTCTTTTTCTTGAATGAGGTATCCCTAATGGTAATCATTAAGTTCATTTTGTATTTGGGACACCTAGGAGGTGCAGTTGTTAAGCGTCTGCCTTCAGCTCAGGTCACGATCCCAGGGTCCTGGGGTCGCCCCACCTCAAGCCCCTCGAGTCCTGCATCGAGGCCCGCATTGGTCTCCCTGCTGGGTGGGAAGCCTGCCTCTCCCTCTCCCGCTCCCCTTGCTTGTGTTCCCTCTCTCGCTCTCTCTCCCTCTGTCAAATAAATAAATAAATAAAATCTTTTAAAAAAAAGTTCATTTTATATTTCCTTTTCCTGTAACTCATCAGTCAGGCAACATTGGTAGTGTATAGGTAGTAATGATCTGGGGTTGGGTTGTTTTAAACATTCCAGTCTCTCCAGCACTACTGAAGAACCCCTGGGGCTCTTAACCTGTCACTACCCTACTTTATTCTGTGTTTAGGAGACTATATACGGAGGAGTGAGAAGTTGTTCTTTATTTTTTTAAATATACAAAGGACTGGGCACCTGGGTGGCTCAGTCAGGTAAGTGACTGCCTTTGGCTCAGGTCATGATCCTGGAGTCCCAGGATTGAGTCCCACATCAGGCTCCCTGCTCAGTGGGGAGTCTGTTTCTCCCTCCGACACTCCCCCCTCTCATGCTATCTTTCCCTCTCTCTCTCTTAAATAAATAAATAAAATCTTTAGAAAAAATAGATATATGAAGGACTTTTGGTTAAAAGGGAAGTTACATTTAAAACTGCACTTGTATAGATAGAACACTGTTTTTTGCTCAGATTTTATGTTTACCTGCAGTGACTTGAGTGCCTCATAATTTCCATGCACTAGCCCTCCTTTCCCTATTCATCTTTTGATGTGTCAATTTTCTTTACAAATAGTTGTTTAAAAATGATAGATTTGGGGGCATCTGGGTGGCTCAGTCAGTTAAGTGTCTGACTCTTGATTTCGGCTGAGGTCATGACCTCAGGGTTGTGAGACTGAGCCCCATGTCAGACTCTTTGCTGGGTGTGGAGTCTGATTAAGGTTCTCTCTCCCTCTCCCCTTCTCCCCTTCTAAAAGAAAAGATAGATTTTTGTGTCTTCCAAATCATAACCTATTTAGAAGTGAGAATTTCCAAATGAGTTGTTACCTTTTTTTCCCCTAACATGAAAATCTCAGCTCTTTATGTAAAGTGAAAACCCCAGTAGGATTGACAACTTACTCTTGTTAAATGTGCACACTCGTCTAGGATTGTTAGCCTTCTCATTTTGTTCATCCTGGTGAGTGAGGTTAGGAGAAGCCAGCACTATGTTAAGGCATGAGGAAGCAGCACTGAATTGTAGAGTAATAACCATAAATTACTGCAACTCGAATTTGGAAATTAATGGGGGGAGGGGTTAAACGTGAGCTGCCTCCATTAGTGCCACAGAGGCTTTTTATTGCCATTTTCCATCCTTTTCCTAGAATGCCTATCATTCAGGGGCATCATAATTAGATTCCACTGAAAATGAGGAGAATAAAAAAAGGACTTCCAGAAATTGGAGTAGCATCCTCTACGTAGGACTGTTTATATTATTTTCCTGTGGGCACTGCTTTTTCAGTATTACCTACATAATTTTTTGCTATGACATCAGACTCTGTTGCATTTGGGCTCCTTTATAAGCCAAAGGGATGGCGAAGCAATCTATTATTCTTAACATTTCAGACCGATAGTGTATTTATTGAATAAAATCCAAAAACTTGGAGCAAAGATGTGCTTTGTTGTTCACAAATCGAAACGGGGTATGAGTGGTTTCTGCAGAAATCAAGGTGAAGCCCAGAGAAGAAGCCTCTAATAGTCGCAATGTCCCTGCAGTCTGATTTTAAAGTCTTTCATCCGTACTTTGGAGTCACTGTCTCACCCAGGAGGTGGGAAAACGGAAACATCTATCCTTGGTGGATACTCAGCACCTTTTTCGTCCCACCCTCCTTGTTCATTTTGCGTCTTTTTTAGTTTTGAAACATGTCTATCCCACCCACTAACTTCTTAGCTCCTTGGAGGGCAGAAGTCAAGCCTATTTCACATGTATACACATTTTTGAGGCTTTGGTTTATTAGCTGTGTAAGAGATTCATCATGTTCTAATTAAAAATGTGCAATGTGCATACAAATGCTCAGTTATGGTGCATTTACACCTATTCAGGTCTTTAAACATGAAGTTCAACATAGCAAATCTGCACTCTTTGTCTTGGGCTCTGTATTAATTTTTTTTGCTGCATGACAATTTACCACTAGCTTAGTGGCTTAAAACAACACAAAATTATTATCTTACAGTTTTTGTTGCTCAGGAATGTGGCACAATGTCACTTTTCAATGGATATTTCATGAGGACATCCATTTTAGCAATGAATCCAGTTTACGATACCCATCTCTCACCGACCTGAGCTCCTGACCGTATTAACCCAGGCGTTTACTTTGATCCATGCTTCTTGGTCAGAAAGGCAAACCAAATTTCAACCCAATTAATAATTTAGAAAATAGAGAAGAGAATAATAATTTCCATTTTTGAGTAATTACTCTTTTTCAGGTCCTGTGCTGAGCATTTTATATATACTATACCTTTTCTCAAGATAAGGAAACTGAGGAAGAAGTTTTCATCATTTGCCTAAGTCACAGAGCTAGAAACAATTAGAGTCTGAATTGAAATCTGAGGACCTCAGAAACCAACCTTCTGCTCTAGTGCTATTTTTAATCTCTTAGGATTTTTCCATCTTACTAAATATCAAGGAACCTATTCCATCCTTTTCCACTGTCATTCCTCAGATTCCCAGAAATGCAATCAGATCAACTTCTGGTTAACTTGATAAATTAATGTTGGATGCTTTAATTTATACCCACCAGCATTTTATGCATCAATTATTAGTTATTTGACAAGTTAAAAGTATTTAAGCTTATCATTTATATTTTTATGCATAAATATATTTTAAAACTCCAGAATCTAAAATTAGCTTTGAATTTGGCATTGCTGTTGAAAATGTTGAATTTGGCATTGCTGTTGAAAATGTTAAATGCTGTTAGTATTCATTTTTTATATATGTGAAGTAATAAAGATTATTATTGCCTCACTATTGTCATCATGATCACCAGAAGTATAAGCTCTACTCTGTGTCTGATATAGTGTTGGTTTTTACATAAATTTTACATAGATTACTTAAATCATTTAAGTGTCATAAAGATTTTCAAGATAAATATTAACATGGTTCATTTTATTGATGACAAAACTAAGACTCAGGTTAACTTGCTGAAAGTCCTGTCATTAGTAACTATTAAAGCTGGAATTTGAACTTCCTACTTCTTTCAAGTATGTCCTGCCATCTTCCTAAAAATAACATACAGTAGTGGTCTGGAGGGCTGGAACCATATTTTACCCTTCTTTTGCATTTTTCCCAGTGCTTAGCATAGTGGTCTGTAAATCTTTGGTGACCAAGAAATATCTGTTTATTAAAGCTTAGATCCTGAAACTTCATAGAAATTAATCTTGATGAGAAAAAAACTAGACAACACTACAGAATATTCATATCACTTATTTCCATAAAGTGTGTTTTGAAAAGAGTTGGAGAATTCATCTCAGCAAAGTTTATAAACATTATGTTGGCAATACCAACTGTTGCTGTTGTCTTTGAGGAGAGATGATAAAAACTTGCATCTGGAACACTTGAAAATTTTGACATATTTTGACAATTGTCTTCAATTAAGGAATGATTTTCATTAATAAAATCATAAGTGCATCTTCCTACAATACTACACTAATGAACAGGAAGGAATGATCATCCTAAACTGGAAAACTTTGACGTAAGTACACTAGAAAAACTCAGCCAGCCACAGGACATACTTCACCTAGTTGCTCTAATGTTTTGTAAAGAATCGACTTGGAAGTCCTCCTGCTTAGCTAAGTAGGCATATTTGGGTGCAGTGAGCTGTTCCAAGCAAGCCATTTCAATTATGCAAGAGTATAAACTACTTTAGAATTACATTGTAAACAGCATTTTCCATCTTGTATTACAATTATACATTGAATGCAGAATCAAATCAGAATATAGAAATCCCAGAGACTGCTGGCAGAAATAAAAAAGGGACCTGATTCTCTAAACAAGGGCACAATTTCCCAGCAGCTGGCTTGGCTTCCCTAGAAGCCACTCAGTTAAGTTCTTGCTGCACAGGCAAGTTCCACAGAACAACCCATTCATGAAAAAACCCTGGCACTGAGTAAGTCCATTAGTTATAGCTTTTTTCCTCCCCCTTAGAATTAACTCTTAATGCAGAGTAGTAGAGCATGGGAGGCAACAGTGATGATGTGACCAAAAGCGTGGGTATTAGAACCAATCATTCTGGGTGCAAGTCAGAGGTCTGGCACCTAAAGGAGCTCAGGCAGATGTTACTTAACATCTGTAGGCTTAGCCTCCTCCTCTATACAATAGGGATAATATCCCTAGCTACTACTTAGGATTATTTTAAGTATGAAAAGATATAAGCGATGAAAAGATCTTATCTCAGTGCTTGAAGGCATAATTCCTCAACAAATATTAATGGCTCTTAGAGCCAACTTCCAGAATAGTGGGATGAGGAGTTCCACGGAGCTCCTGAGAGAAACAATGACTAGTGAAAATTTTTTTTATTAAAATCCCTTTCAAAAATTGAAATGAAAACACTAATTCAAAAATATATATGCACCCCATGTTCACTGCAGCATTATTTACAATAGCCGAGGTATGGAAACAAGATATGGAAACCATCAATGGATGAATGGATAAAGAAAATGTGGCGTGTACATAAATGGAATACTACTCAGCCATAAAAAAGAACGAGATCTTGCCATTTGTGACAACATGGATGGATCTTGAGGGCATTATGCTAAGTGAAATAAGTCAGAGAAAGACAAATACCCTATGATCTCACTTATATGTGGAATCTGAAAAAACCCCCAAAACCCAAAATCATAGAAACAGAGAATAGATTGGTGGTCACCAGAGGCAGGGGGTAAGGGGTGGGCAAAATGGGTGAAGGGAGTCAAGAGGTATTAGCTTCCACTTGTAAAATAAATAAGTAATGGACATGTAACATACAGTCTGATGACTATAGTTATAATACTGTATTGCATATTTGAAACTTGCTAAGAGAGCAGGTCTTAAAAGTCCTCACTTTGAACATACCTATTATAGTTTCTTTGGACCTGTAGAAAAGAGATATAATGCCTCAACCCCTCAGATTTATCCTATCTACTTGTGGATAACAGTAAGAGTTTCAGAGTTTCATGAGTTCAAATAACTTACCACTTACCACTCTGATTCTGGAAAGTAAATGGAGATGTAGGGCCCACTCCTTTGTTATTTTAAGGGGGTGCTGGCTATGTGGATATCTGTGGAAGATTGGACATTAATGACTACTACCCTAGCAGCATCATGGGGTCATACCATGGCTGAGCTTGCGATCAGAAGAGGACCAAGGTGAAGAATTTATCTATATAGCTTATTCAGAGAAGCAGTGCCCAAAAGATAGTAGACAACCAGCATCCCACAGGAGCATTGTGTAACAGAGAGAACAGTAGTAATGGTAGCAACTGCTAAGGACTAAGAACTGCCTCCTCTTTGGTTTTTCCAGAATAGTGAGCTCCAGGGGTCTTACGAAAACGCATAGGTAAGGAGAATCCTAAAACTGTCTTTACTGAGTAAAGAAATGTGATGTTTCTGTGTCTGGAGTTTACCAAACAAATCCCTACTCTGATAATTAAGAGATCTTCACAAGTGGTTTCCTTCTGTATCCTATTGCTTGCACTGAAGATCTCTAGTGTCTGGTCTTGACCAGGGATTGTGTCAAATCCCCCTCTGTTCCAACGCCCACATAAGAACATGAGGTTGCAATGCTCAGATCATTCTCTCCCATTCTTGTGCTTCTCTCTTTCCTCCCTCCCCATTTCCTACCCACTAAGTCTCTATCTACCTTTCTTTTCTAGAATTATGATATTTATTTTAATAATTACAAATATACCTAAGATTTTCAGTCCTGCAGTATGAATGAAAACTCATAGACATTCTCTCCCCATTTCAGAAGATTCAGATAAAGGGCCACATCATGATGTATAGGATCTCACTGCCTAATGGGTTGCCAAAGCAGTCGGACTACATAATCCAGAACTGTAAAGATTTAGCTTCCCATTAGGGTAAACATTATTTTTCAAAGGTTTCCAGGTTAGATAAAATTTTGGAAATATTTGTCTACATACAATTCTGTATCTGTATATATATGTACACACCAATAGACAATACTAATAAAAAGTGTACACATTTCACAGGTACAGAACTGAGTGGATTATTGAGGCAATTATCAGGTTAATTTAATGGAAAAAAAATTCTGCTGCAAGTCTAATGCTTCATGGGAAATTGTTCCCATGGACCTGTGGAAAGGAAACTCACATGAAACATGCATTTTGAAGTCACCTAGTAACCTCAATTTTTAGTATGAGGCATAGAGAAGGGCAGAGATTTTTCTCAAAGCTACATAAAAATTAATGGCAAAAAAAAGTTTTTTCCAGGGGTGCCTGGGTGGCTCAGTCATTAAGCGTCTGCCTTCGGCTCAGGTCATGATCCCAGGGTCCTGGGATCGAGCCCCGCATCGGGCTCCCTGCTCTGCTGGAAGCCTGCTTCTCCCTTTCCCCCTCCCCTGCTTGTGTTCCCTCTCTCACTGTGTCTCTCTCTGTCTAATAAATAAAATCTTAAAAAAAAAAAAAAAAGTTTTTTCCAGTGATCCTTTTGATAATAAATATACATGTGGATCTGGGGTGGGGGGATCATCTTAACTGGGACAGGCTGCACATCCCTTAGAGGTGCTTATAGTATATGTATAGCATTTCAGTATTAAAAAAACCAAAACACTAGCTTGCCCTGGTATGAGCATTTGCAATAATTACAGTATAATATTCCCCAGAAGCCCCCAGATGCAGAGAGTACAGATGTAGCAATGATTTAGTGTTGCCATCTACAGGCAAGCTGCAGCATAAACATGAAAGAGTCTGGAAATTGATTGGTTTGGTAGAAAGTGATTCAAATCTTCAACTATGAAGTCTAGGCAGCTAGGGAGGAAAACTCAACCAGGTGGGAGCTTGCAGCCAAGAAAAGATGGGATGATTAACCATTAGAGGATGAAGGAAATGGAGGACTACATATAGTGGAACAATAAGTCCGTTGGAGAGACCTAGAAGGATAGAAGTTTGCTGTTAAACTTTGACATATAAAATTGTAAGATTTTGTAGGTAGAAGATGGCCCAAGGATGACATGTTTTAGGGTTTCTCTGGTCGAAATGGGATGGGATCAATGGTCAGTAGAGTGAGTTAGAGAAGAAACAGAGAGCTGGGTGTTAAAAAGGTTATCCACCTAGAATTTTAAAGGCTCTAAGGAAGATAGAAATACTTGAGTAGGAAAAAAAATATGTCAGGCAGCAAAGTATGTCAACAGAAGACAGCAATAAGGAGGGGTAAAGAGTAGTAGAACACGGCAGTATACAACTTGAAGGAAGAGGGAATTTTACAAGACAGGAGGAACATTGTTCTGGAGCCATGCTGAAGCAGAAGGTATGTGGACTGAGGGAGGATGGGCCTTTCTCTTGAAATGGGGGCAAAGGGAAACAAAACTTGCAGAGAGGGAGCCAGATTTTGTTAGAGAAAAAGAGAAAGTGTATCTTATATCAAAAGATTAAAATAAGGGTATTTGCGTTGTAGAGGGTTCCAGAAGGCATAGTAGAAATGGATGGGGAAAAGAGAAGGAGTGGGGGGGAGGACAGTCAAAGAAGAGAAAGCACCTAGAAGCATTGGGAAGAGAGTCTATAGGAGTATAGATGATGAGTAGAAGACAGTGTTGCATTTTAAGTATAGACTTTGCAGTTAATCCACCTTGGTTTGGATCGTAGTTCCACTGAGTCACTAGCTGTGTGTCCCTTATCTAAGCTCTCTAAGCCTTATCTCTCAAATGGGAAAAATTGAACGAGATAATGCACACACATTTTTAATCTAATGCCTTAGGCAAAGTAAGTGCTCAATTAAATTATGAATATAGGTACATTATAACTTCAGGAGACTAAGGTTGTCAGATGTGTGAAATACAGCAGAATTGGGTAGCTTGAAGGCTCATGCTTTCAAATAGATCCTTTGTAGAGTCATATAGGTGCGAGCTATGACTCACTGGAGACAAGGAAGAAGCCAGATGAAATTTTGCTTGGTGAAATAGGCACTTTGCTTATTACGTGAACAGTGTAGTTGTAATTTCAGTGCAGGATGAGATGTGCTATATTAGAGAGTCTATAGGGAGGTATAGGTGCAAAAACGAGTGACTAGTTCTACCCGCGTGGAAACCCAGGGAGGGCTATGCCTAGGGCTTACTACTGAAACCGAGTCAGAGTTATGAAGGTGGAGTAGGAAAAGAGAGGGAACAGCATGTGCAAAGACATTCAGTCATGAAGGGCACAGGGTGCTGTGCTGAGAACAGCGAGAAAGTCAGTGGGATGAACCCTGGGTGATGGAGGGAAAGGAGTAGGGAATGAAGCTGGGAAGTGGGCTGATTCTAAAGAGCAAGTAACAAGGAGCCAAAGAACAGTTGAATGAGTAGTTTTGGATCAGTAAGAGAAATAAACTATGTAGGAAAGTCTTCCTACACTAAGTTCTCCACAGGAAAGATGTTCCTGAAGAAAGAAATAAGGAATTCTGGGCAAGCAAAAGCAATGGACAAAATAGATACAATCCACTTTGAAGATTATATCCATAAGCATTCAAGGAAGACTAGCTCCAGAGACAAGCATAACTTTCAGATCAGGGCCTGAATTCCATCAGTGTGTCATTTCTCATTCTGATTCTTCTTTAATCATCAACTCTTCCCTAAATTAAATCACACTAACGTTTCAATGACATATTAAAAATTTACCAGGTCCAATCCCTCATTTCAAGATAAGGAGACTGAAGGTTAGCAAAGGTTAAGCCCCTGGACCAAGGATGCAATGCTGGTTAGTGGCAGGGTTACAACTTGAATTGCAGCGCATTCTGAACACCAGTGCAGGGAGCTTTCCAAAGACCACCCTGACGTCAGTACAGCCCTTTCCTCCTGAGATCTGTGATGCGGTCTATATGTGTACAAGGGCTAGGGTAGAGAAAGAGAATAAAGGAGAGCAACTGAAAAGCCACGAAGAGGAGTATAGAAATGGCAGAGGAGGGAGACTATTGAATTGTATTTACTGTCATAAGTAGAGCATGCCTGTATGTGCTGTGACAATGACTTCTTGGTAAAGTTATCTTAGACTTTTCAGTTCAAGCAATTATATAACTGAGACTTTCATGAGAATTTCCCTTTTTTTAAAAAAAAAGATTTTTATATGAAAGTATTTAACATGGGTCAATAAATTCTCCCACAAGAAATTATAAAAAAAATTATGACCTCTGGGAGTGAAAATGTAGAGTTGATGTATAATTTCAGAGATCCAGGATTTGCAAAAACATCATAAAGAGATAGAAAAACTCAAAGAACTTGACCCAAGGGATTAACTTCTCCATAGAGAAATGTATCAATTAGGAAGCTTATCTGCAAGGAAGTACAGAAAGGAAGAATTGGAGTGGTAAACATTGGTAGTACCTATCCTTCCTGATCTACTGTGAAGACGTGTCCTGATATAGCCCCTGATATTCCAGTCCCTGTGGCAAACTGATCTCTATTGTGGAGACGGTTTCATTAAGACATCAAAGAGTATGTCTGGTGATAACTGAACACAAAATCGTACAACTCACTCACTGACCTGACCATTTTCCATGCTCAGCAAGCAAACTCAGTGAACAATTTTGCTTCCCATGAAGATTTTCTTAGTGGGAGAATGAACTGGTCATATTGATGCAAATGTGCTCAGCTTTATGACAGATAAATTTCTCATTGTAAATCAATATGATAGCCTTTGCTTTTTACGTCATTCATCCAGAGCTTGATTTGTGGGAATTCATTCCAAAAAGACAGATATGTTCTCAATATGCTAACAAAATTGTATCTCTGAGCTGGCAAGGCTGAAGGCCAGCCTGTGGACCATGGTGAATTCTCCAAGCCAAGGACATCTTGTGAACCCCTTGGCAGCCAGTCAGTTTTTTCCTTGAGGCCCTTGACACGTCTGTGTCCTGAGCTTCAAACCCATACTATCTCCTACCCAGAAACATAATTAAAGCAATCAAAAGATTTTGTTCACCTTCCCAAGCAAGGATAAAATTCCCTTAGTAGGGTTATTTTTTCCCTCAAGCCCAGGAAAATGCTAACTAACGATCATATCAATTATCAAAGAAGCACTACAGAAAAACAAATGAATTTTTTCTTTTTCTTAAGCCTTCAGTTACATTTTACTAAGGTATCAAACCAGCTTTTTTTCCTTTCACCGTGGTGCCATTATGTAGAAAAGGAGTCCAGAGACAATAATCTATATTTCCAGTGGTATGCACTAATGATTATAGTAAATTGCCATAAAATTATTGCTCTGTTTTAGTCAACACTGTATCTAAAAGGTATCTTGTGTTTCAAAGCAGATAAAATAAGCTCATTTATGCTAATACCTATCTTAACACTCAGTAAAATTTTCCTAATGCATTAATTATGACTCCAGATAGAGGATGATTATTTCATATATTCTAATTAGGAATCACTTTATTCAGTCAGCCATACACATCAGTAAACAAGTAGAATGAATCCCCTGGGGAGGTGGTAAAAAGACAATGGTTTCCTTTGCACTACAGCTTAGAGAATTTACCCCACAATCAAGGAGTAATTAGAGAAGAAAATGAGTTTGAAAACATACATGCAGGTGTGAACATTTGGCAAGGCTGTTTCTTTGCAAGGATGAAATGAAAATGCACATCTTCATTACTAATCATATATGGGGAAATATATTAGCTATCGTGGTCTCCTTTCAGAAGTAAGCAAAAAATACAATCAAATTAGTTGCTTTTGTGGGAGAACAAGTTAGAGTGTAATCATCTCATTTAAATGCTAGGTTCCCAGAAGGGAGAAAGATGAAACCAACTCAGCACATTTCTAATGATTTATCCCTTTATTATAGAGATTTATCCCCTCAAGATCAAGCAAATTGATATTAATTTTTGATGCTACCATTTGTAATAGGAACCTCATTCCAACTTTTGGTCCATGATCCAGTGATTAAAATAAGGAGCAGAGGTGGTAGTGGAAAGAGGGAGAGTCATTAAACTGGCTGATTTAACTACTATCTGTATTTGGACTTCCCATTTATCATCCTATTTTTAGCTGTCAAAGACATTTTCAAAAATTACTGTGTAGAGGGAAGAGGTATGGCTTTAATATACATGCGTTTGTTATACATATAATTTCAAGTTGGTGTCACAAATGCAAGCTGCATTCTTCAGCTTTTGAGTTAATTTGCTCACTTGCCAACTATTGTTACCCAGCCCCAGTAAATACAATCTCATAACTAACAATGATCCACATTACTTAAGGTGAAATACTCAGAGGTCCTTTAGTTCACATTTGGGGCTTGGAAGTAGAACATTTTAATTATACGGAAAGTAGTCAAACAGCAAATCAAACATTAAAAGACCAATAGCGTTCTTTATAAAATTACAATTCAGCTTCTGGGCTTTCATAATAATTTGTTCCCTTGACCATGGAAAGCCTTTAGAAAAAGTCAGCAAGTCATTCTATTAGCCTTAATGGAGGAAAAAAGTCTTGAACCCATGAACAACTGTGTGAAATAAAGGAAAAAGGTCCCAGCTTATTAAAATTAGTGTCAATCAGTTTAGACAGGTAATCAATAATTGTCCACTTACATTGTTCAGCCAGCCGTAATACTCAGAAATAAGCCTCATATCTATTTTAGGTTCACTGACACTTTACTAGGAATAAATTGTGGGTAGGGAAGCTGGGTCGTTTCAGAAAACCTTGGAAAAAAAATTGTCAGAAGAATTGTAAGCCTCATGCTTTTGGCTGGGGTTTCTCCTATTCTAACCCGGATGATCATGAGAAGTTAGGGGAAAAAAATTTGGAAGAATAATGCTCAGGGGCATAAACTTTGACAATGTCTTTTGAATGCTTAAAGACTTGTTGAAATATATTTGCTAATGGGTTATGGATTTAGAATACCATAATAAAATATGTTCCCAAAACAGGATTTACTTCAAAAAGATCATGATTCTATTTCTAAAAAGGTGCATATTTACACATAGGCCAATTATTTAATTTTCAATTCAATAAACTCATGAATATAAAATATATGGTAGCTCATGGAGGATGTATTGAATGGTTATGACAAATGATGATCTCCATATGGTGGTTAGACTACTGCTTTCTTCACTTGCTTCCCAGTTTCAAGTCCTAATTTTCAAATGCATGTTCCTTAAAAACCATTAGAGGAAACCACCTGGAGACTGAGATTCTCGTTTACTCTTGGAAAGTCTACAGACATATGAGATTGAAAAATAAATAAATAAATAAGAAAAAGAAAGAAAAAGAAAAAATATATATACATGTATATATTTATTGTACATTGAATATCAGTGATAAGGAAATACTAGAATAGATGTTGGAAAGGACAGTGGAGGATCTAGCCCAAAACCTTTATTTTATAAAAGAGAATCAGGGAACACCACATCAAAAACTAATGATGTAATGTATGGTGATTAACATAACATAATTAAAAAAAAAAAAGAATACAGATTTTTTTTTTCCCCAAGAGCATCAGTTACTTAAAGGCAAAGCACAAATTTGAAGGCATGTTTTGGGGCTTCCAATTCAGTGTTCATCCCACTGAATCCAGGAACCATATTTTTTTCTGTCCCTATAGTAGATATTTCCATTTTCCCTTAAACATTTTTTGATATACAAATAAATTAATGAAATAAGGAAGTATTTAAGCCTGGAATTAAGTTATCTCAAGCTTTAGGTCACTTTGAAACAATCGTTCATATTGGGTGTGTGGATTTCTCCCTTCAGATTACTTAGGTCCTAATAACAAATACATCTCACTGAGACAAAAGGCTGTCCATATTCAGTGAAATTCCATTAAAGTCACACTTTAAGAATTCCCCTAGGAAGTTTTCAGCTTTCCATCATCCAACAACCTGACTAAAAAAGGAATAATTGACCACCCCTCTGAAAGGTGAAAATCTATCAGAATGTGATCTCTGATTAATTCCTTTTTAATTTAGTTAATACCTACACAGCACATGCAGAAGTCTCCTCAGATATAGAACAAAATAGTCATAAACATAAACTTTATCATAAATCCAAGGTCTTTTAAAATTAAAGACATAAGATATGTTAAATACCAAGAGGTGGGTGCAATGAATGTCAAAGCATTCACATCTTGATTGGAAATGTGACCATGCTGATTATCCTACTTGAGTTAGAATCTGGGCTGAGCACTTACTAGCTGTGTGATTCTGCTTCAGTTTTCTGATCTGCGTAATGAAACCAATAATTGTACCTCCCACTGTTAGGGCTTCTGTGAGAATTAAATGTGTTAAGAAATAAATTCTATAAATAGCACACAGTAAGCACTCGATAAATACATGCTGCAATGACTATTGTTATTTTTGGCTTCCTTTCTTCTCTGCACTGTCCCATTTCTCATCACTGATCTTAGCAGCATAAGACTGAGGCATTGGCCAAAATTAGTCTTCAGATTTCAAAAAGAAAATAAGGAATTGCAAGAAAATGTGTAAAATATAGCAAGGCACTTGACTTAGTTGAAAGTAATGTGTGTTTTTCATTTTCAAGTCACATTTGTGCTCCTAAATTACATACTATGGTGAATCATGGACAAATTAAAAATATTATGGAAGACACAATTCTGAACTGAAATATAAAATTCCTTGGCTAAAACATTCATTCCAAGGTTAAAACTATAGGTTTGCTTTGGATTTAAATAGAAAGACAACAGTTTGTGAGGCATCTTGCATTAAAGAGCCTCTAGTTTAAATCTGGTAACAGTTTAATGCTCAAGCTGCATTCTTCTACAGACTCAGAAACAATTTACAAACATGGACTGTATCATTATCCTCGTTTCGCAGAGGCTCCAAAACATAGGTGGAGATTAGTGTTTTCAGGCAAATAACCAAGCATTTCTTGGCCTGCTGCTGGGTACTGATGAGTATCCTAGGAAATAAGGTATATCTTCACATGTCTCATTTACTGCCGTTTTCTTTAAAAAATGCTGATTGAAGTAGAAAACGAGTGAGTCATACAAATTTAATTTAACAAACATTTGTAAACCTAGAGCTATCATAGTTGCATTGGGGGACATCAATGAGATCGAAATAGGATGCTTTTCCTCAAAGAGAGTATAATTTTGCTGGAGAGATAATCATAATGATGATGGCTATGTATTTTGAGTGCTTACTAGGTGTCAAGCATTATAGTAAGTTCTTGATACACATTGTCTCAAATTTATTTTGTAACCACCCTATAGCTAATCTACCCAATTTGTAGTTAAAAAAAATGAAGGATTAGAGAGGTTGAGACACTTTCTCAAGGTTACATGATGGAAGTTAGGGGAGGCTACTAATATATCTACCTCACCACAGGTGAGCCTTCATGGGTATCCCCCGTTGGTAGGGCTCTGAACTTCCCAGTCCAGTAGCCCTGACCTTCTGGTGACTAGACACAATATTCCTTCAAGAGCTTCACATTTACAACCTCACCTCCTCCTCTTCTTTCTCTACTTCCTTAAAGATTTTTGCATATAGATCAGTATCTTAGTTCTTAATGGTTTCAGTAACTTACTCTCCTCCAAAGAACTCATCCTCCATTCTGCTCAGTAATCCATTCACTGACCTGAAGCACTAACTTCTTGCTTTCATAATGGCAATTTCAAGTATCACACTCCCCAACTGCCACCTCCTATCTTTCTTGCCTATTGCCTCATTTTTTTCAATCCCATATAAATGCATCCCTTCGCCCAATCTTTTCTTCCTCTCAGAACCCCTTATGTTCTCATTTCCTTTCTTATCCAGTTCAAATTTCACTGTCCAACGTAAGTACCTTGCTCCCTCTCCTTCTTATGTAGTTTCTTGGCAAAATCTAACCTTAGATAAATTCAGTTCTCCATCTACATTGTCCCAGTGCTCAGGACATCTGAATTGGATGAAAGAAAAACATAAAAATACTGACTATTTTATTTTTTCCCAATTTTATTGAGATATAATTGACATATAACTCTGTATTAGTTTAAGGTATACTGCCTAATGACTTGATATATGTGTATATTACAAAATGATTACCACAATAAATTTAGTTAACATCCGTCAGCTCTCAGTTACACATTTTTTTTGTAATGAGAACTTTTAAAATCTCTCTTAGCAACTTTCAAACTTTTGAACATACAATACAAGATTGTTAACTATAGTTATAATGCTGTACATTACATCCCTAGACCTTATTTATCTTATAGCTGAAAGTTTGTACCTTATGATGATCTTCACTCATTTTCTCCACCCCCTCCCTCCCCTGCCCCCAAATCTGGAAACCATCAGTTTTTTCTCTGTTTCTTTGAATTCAGTTTCTTTAGATTCCACATATAAGTGAGATCATACAGTATTTGTCTTTCTCTGTCTGGCTTATTTTACTTAGAATAATGCCCTCGAGTTTCATCCATATTATTGTAAATGGCAGGATTTCCTTCCTTCTAAATTTATGGATGGATAATATTATATGGTGTGTGTATGTATATAATACATACATACATATATATCCACACATGTCTTTATCCATTCATTTGTCAATGGACACTTAGGTTGTTTCCATGTCTTAACTTCCAAGTAAACAATGCTGCAGTGAATATGGGGGGTGCAGATATCTCTTTGAGATAGTGATCTCATTTCCTTAGAATGTTCACCCAGAAGTAGAATTGCTGGATCATATGGTAACTCTATTTTTAATTTTTTGAGGAACTTCCATATTGTTTTCCATAGTGGCTGTCCCATTCATATTCCCACCAACAGTGTGTAAGGGTTCCCTTTTCTCCGCATCCTCCACATCCTCAAAGCTTGTTGTCATTTGTCTTTTTAATGATAGTGATTCTAGCAGGTGTGAGGTGATATCTCATTATGCTTTTGAGTTGTATTTCCTTGGTGATTAGTGATATTAAGCATCTTTTCATGTACCTGTTGGCCATTTGTGTATCTTCTTTGGAAAAATGTCTATTCAGTTACTCTGCCCATTTTTAAATTGGATTGTTTGATTTTTTGCTATTGAGTTGTATGAGTTCTTTACATAGTTTGGATATTAACCTCTTATCAGGTATATGATTTGCAAATATTTTTCTCATTCCATAGGTTGTCTTTTCATTTTGTTGATGGTTTTCTTTGCAGTGCAAAAGCTTACTAGTTTCGTGTAGTCACACTAGTTTATTTTACTTCTGATGTCTTTGCTTTTGGTGTTAAATCCAAAAAATCATTGCTAAGACCAATGTTAAGAAGTTTAACACCTATGTTTTCTTCTAGGAGTTTTATGGTTTCAAGTCTTATGTTCAAGTCTTTATTTTTGTGTCATGTGTAAGATAGGGCACCAGTTTCATCATTCTTTTCCATGTGTCGCTCCAGTTTTCCCAACATCATTTATTGAAGAGACTATCCTTTACCCATTGCATATCCTCAGCTCATCTGTCATAAATTAATTGGCCATATATGCATGGGTTTATATCTGGGCTATTTTGTTCCATTAATCAACATAACTGTTTTTACTCCTACACTGTATTGTTTTAATTACTATAGCTTTGTAATATAGTTTGAAATCAGGAAGTGTGATGCTCCCAGTTTTGTTCTTTCAAGATTTTTTTGGCTGTTCAGATTTTTAAGGCTCCATACAAATTTTAGGATCGTTTTTTCTGGCTTTATTTTAAATGCATAATCATTCCTTTTAAGAGTAGCTTTGGTGCTACAGAAGAACTGAACTAAATTTCCCTAGCTCAATAGTTTTCAAAATTTTCTGTTTCAAGACCCTCTTCTCCTAAAATTTATATATTCAAGAACTTTTCTTTATGTGGGTTATATCTACCAATATTTGTCATATTAGAAATTAAAGCAGAGAAAGCTTAAAGCATTTATTAATATACTTAAAAATAAAGTAAATCCATTACATATTAACAAATATTTTATGAATAATAACTCTACCTTGCAAGAACAAAGTTGATGAAAAGAGTATCATTTTATATTTTGCAAATCTCTGCAGTGTCTGGCCTAATAGAACACAGCTAGATTCTCATGTCTGCATCTGCACTGAATCTCCTGCGATATCATATGTCATGCTGTCTTTGAAAACTCCAGTGTATACTGATGACAGAATGAGAGTGAAAAAGCAAAAAAAAAGAAAAAGAAAAAGTATCATATTGAAAATAGTTTTGACCTCCCAGGCTCACTTAAAGGCTCTTGGGGGCCTGTAGGAGCCCCCAGTGACAACTTTAAACTGCTTCTCTAGTCATTCATTTCCTCACTCAGCTAGATAATAAATACTTTCCCACTGTATTCTTTTCTCCTCAAACCTTCAATACCTACTCTCCTCTCTTTGCTCATAATTGACATAAATATAACATAGTTCCTTGAAAAGTAGAAGCAATCAGAAGAGAATTTTCATACATTCCTACCACTTGCTACTAGTCTACCTTCATCCATACCTGTATACTGTACTCAACCCCTGTACCCTACCTTGACTCTGAAGGAGGTACTTCCTCTTTTCTTCCCAGTATTTCTCCTTTTGCTTCCTCAAGAATATTGCTTCATCTTCTGCATCACTTTTTACATCTTTGTTGCATCATTTCCAGCAATGTCCTAATTTGCTTCAAAAGATTGCAACATAAATCTTCCCCTTAGTCCTACTTCCCTGTCCAGTTATAGCACCATTTTTCTCTTCTCTTTGACAGCAGAACTTTTGACATAGCCACCTACCTACCCTATTTCAAGTTCCTCTGCTTCCATTCTCTCTCGAATGCATTGTTTTCTGACTTTTCTCCTACCATTCCCTATAAAATAGCTCTTGTGAAGATCTCAACATGGCTTCCATGTTGCTAAATCCTTGGACATTTCTTTGTTTCCACCTTATTCAACTAAGCTGCATTTGACACATTTGATCACAGACTCATTCTTAAAAAACTTTCTTTATTTAGCTTCTACATCACTATTCTTTCCTAGATTTTCTCCTGCCTTACTAGAGACCCTTCTTAGTCTCCTTGTTGATTCCTTTTCATCTTCCTAACCACTCGTAATGGAAATGATTCAGAACCCATTCCTTGGATGTCTTCTCTCTCTATGCTCTCTCCTTATGTAATCTTGTTCAGCTCAACATTTTTAAAGTCATCCAAATTTACATCTACTCCAAAATTTACATCTTCACTTGGACCTCTCCACTCCGCTCCAAACAGTTACGGTCCACATAATATCTCCATTTAGATATCTAATATGCCTTTCAAACCTTACGACTGAACTCCCGGTTCACTATTCCTGTCTATCCAAACTTATTTTTCCATAATCTTCCTTAACTTTGTAAATGGCAATTAATCCTTCAAGTTGTTCTGGCCAAATAAAATCTTGGAGACCTCCAAACATAAGTCAGTTTTTCCCACTTCTCAAATTGCTTCATTGACTTATCTCACTCATGAAAAACCAATGTCCTTCCATTAGCCTACAGAATCCTATACAACCTGGTCCTGTGCTGACTTTTTGGCCTTATCTTCTGCCATTCTTTCTCTGATCCACCAACTCCAGCCACAATGGACTTCTTTCTGGTTCTTGAATGCCATGCTATACGCTGAGGGGTCTGTAGGTATTTCATGTGTAATAGGAAGTCATTGCAAATTTTTTGCTCTATACCATTACTTCAAATAGATCAGTCCTTGTTCTTTTGGAGTCTGATCAACCCTGGGAAACTGAGGCAGCATCTAAAGTTTGACACAGTGGCTCTGATGATCTAAAACTTTGAATTCTTTTTAAAGAACATTTTTACACTTCACTGGATTTCAATGCCAGTTAGAGTCTCTGAGCTAAGGGGTGTCTGAGTGTCTCAGTTTGTTAAGCATCTGATGCTTGATCTCAGCTCAGGCTTAGATCTTGATCTCATGGCTGTGAGTTCATGCTGTGCATTAGGCTTCATGTCCAGTGTGGAGCCTACAAAAAAAAAAAAAAAAATCTCTGAGCTGAGTATTGGGTGTTACAGTGACACTGAGAGAATTTGATTGCAAGGAGTAAAAATACATGTGTTTGATGAATGGTACAGAGAATGAAAGCTGTGGAAATTTATAAAAAAAAAAAAGAGGTCAGAAAATTTTTATGGGGAAGGTAGCTCTAGCTGTATTTTGAATAGTAAGTAGTGTGTGTGTAAGTTAAAATCATCATAGGGATAGTAACAAGAGGCTGAATTTTTGAATAGGGCAAGGAGGCAAGATTTAAGAGCAGGGCATCATGAAGGATTAAACTGACTGAAAAAATGAGTTTACATTAGAAGGTAAAGTGCATGAGATGTTTATCCTCAGCTCCTCTAAATTTAATGAACTTAATCCTTCTACAATCTGAAGGGTCTATAAACTCAAATCCACATAGTTTCCATGATAATATTATAGTGATTTGTGTGTATTTACAGCTTCTTGGCCTGATTCTAGTTTTTACAGTAGAATATATTTATTTTCAAAATATGCAAACATTGGGTTTCAATAGTCTTTTTTTCTTTTTAAGTGGAATAGTATTCACAGCCACATTGAGTTTAAAGATCAGGAAAGTCTTCAGGTAGTACTTTTCCTACAATGTGTCTGATTTGATTTTGAAGCAGAAATCCGATCATATCTGATTACCACTTGACTTGTGGGCAGCACCATTGTTAAGATAAAAAGCCATCAGAGAAATATGTACAAAGTTTCAGTCTCTCCCATAATGCTCTCAAAAATGCACTTTCCAATTCATTGTTCCAGACTATAAATAAATAAATAAGCAAGCATTCATGCTCAGAAACATGTCGATGACTCAGTATCAGTATCCTTCTCCACCATCCCTCAATTTTTTGTTCTTTGTCAAGTCCTGTTTCCATAATCAATCTTTGGCTGTTTGTGATTGGGCTCTCAAGATACTGCAAGTAAGTACAAACCAAAGAGAAAATGGATTGTTCAAGCACAAGCTTTATTTATGCTCTGACACCAGTTCCCTTGCCTTCATCTTCTTCCATGCATTGACTGATCTCCCAGTATCTACCAAAAATATAAAAATCTCACTATTACGCAGCTTTTTGACAGCACAATGAAAATTGGTTTCCGGAAGGGAATTTGGCCCATTCTTTGCTAAATTCTTCCATTTTAAGCCCCATTTGCTTAACAAAGAGAAAATTTTCACTTCAGAGCCATTTAGAATGTGTAGATTTTCTTTTTTCTTTTTTCTTAAGCATGAAAACAGAAGTTCAAATTTGGAGACAATAGTTTTCTTCCTTTTTAAAAATTCTTTTGAGATAAAAACTCCACATTCTGGACAAGGACAATATCAATTAACAGAGAAAATTTAGAAAATTATGCCCTACAGATGATAGTTTTAATTACTTAACTACATAATTTCCAAGCTCCTACTACCAGTCAGGGTTGTGTTCCTTTTTAACTGTACCAAACACCTACAAAATGAACATTTAAAGATAATTGGCTATTTTAGTATACTACTTTGTATTTGAAAGAATATGTAGGGATACCCAAAATTCAATAACCCAGAACATTTACCAGCCACTTTATGCCAACATTTTGAAGAAAATAAGTTTGCTTTTTCTTTTTTTTCTTTTTTGGTTAATTTTTTTCTCTTTCACTATCCATGGTCACATGCTCAGTACTAGGACTTTCTACTGAAGGATACCTGATAGAGAAAGTCAGGAGGCATGACTATTCTTCCCATCTGTGCTAATATAACAAGAGTGGACTCAGCTGAAGAAGAAATTAGCTTAGGGGTCTACTGTCACTCCCCTCCACTACCCAGAGCATTGTTACAGTAACTGATTGCATAAGAATTTTGAAAGAAACCTGTCTTGCTTGGAAGGTTTCTAGTAATGAGAACGCTGGACTCTTTATGACTGTTGGTATTATTTTGGCTGTAGAGAAACAGGTGATTTGGTGTATAGCTGTCTGAGAGAGATAAGAAGCCAGTATGGTCCTGGGCGCCTGGGTGGCTCAGTTGGTTGAGCGACTGCCTTCGGCTCAGGTCATGATCCTGGAGTCCCGGGATCGAGTCCCGCATCGGGCTCCCTGCTCGGCGGGGAGTCTGCTTCTCCCTCTGACCCTCCTCCCTCTCATGCTCTCTGTCTCTCATTCTCTCTCTCACAAATAAATAAAATCTTAAAAAAAAAAAAAAAAGAAGCCAGTATGGTCCTGACACACACATGTGACAGCACAACTGAAAATAAACAGTAGAGCATATGGCAGCTTTGTAGCAAGAAAGTAGCCCGTGTAATGAAAGCACCAGTAGAATTGGCAGCACTGACAAAGGGGTCTGATCAAGGGGTCCGTGGGATCATCCTTCGATGATGGCCAGAGGAGAAAAATATTTCTTGTTTTTGCTAGCTCAGCACCATTGCCCCTTCTCCTGGTAACTGCACCTTGAATTTCCTTTGTAACCACCACACTATCAGCTCATGGTGGGACTTCCCTTATCCTACAGGAGTAGGGACTTAACCCAGGCCTGACAAAACAGAGCACTGTAAAAATTTTTTTACAAATTTTTTAAAAAATTGAGACATAATATGCATTCCACAAAATTCATTCTTTGAAGGTCTACAGGTCATTGACCTTCAGCACATTTACATAGTTGTGCAACCATCACCAATACCGAATTTCAAAACAATTTTATCACCCCCACAAAACCTTGTACCTATTAGCCATTGTTCTCATTCCCATCCACCATCAGTCCTTAACAACTACCAATCTGCTTTCTGTCTCCATGGATTTTCCTGTGTGGATGTTTTATACAAATGGAATCATATCATATATATAATATTTTATGTCTGCCTTCTTTCACTTAGCATAATGTTTTCAAGGTTTATCCATGTGCTAGTATCAGTATCTCATTCCTTTTATGGCTGAATAATATTCCACTCTATGGTTATACTACATTTTGTTCATCCATTTATCAGCTGATGGGCATTCCACTTTTTAGCTATTATGACTGATGCTGTTATTGATGGAGTTTTTGGAATGTTTTTGGTGAGGTTTGGTGGGGTCCGGAGCCAACGGCCAAGAAAGAACTCTTGAGATGTCTTTGGTACAAAATGGTGGTTTTAGTAAAGCACAGGGACGGGACCCGTGGGCAGAAAGTGGGGCTGCTGCTTGCTGCTCCCTGTTGCCCCAGGATCATGAGAAGCAAGTGATCTTGGGGTTGGGATAAGTAAAGATAAGGGAAGTTCCAAAAAGACTTTCATATGTTAAAGAAGACTCAAGATCCTGGAGGAATGTTATAATCTGTCTTTCTCAAGTATTTGTCAGTGGGCTGCAGGTTATAAGGAGATTTAATTTAATCTACATTTTCTTCTGTCTTTGTTTCCCACATCACTATGAATATTCATGTGAAAGTTTTTATTGGAAGATATGATATAAATTATGTTGGCTAGATGCTTTGAGTGGAATCACGGACTCATACAACAATGCTATATTTACGTGTAATAGGGAAAATAATAGCAATTTTCTGGGCAGAACTTGAAAAGCTTCTATCGTATTCTTTTCCTTCCAATGGTTCCAGACTCTGGTTTTCCACATGATTGTGGAGTGTCAGTTTTCTAGGTTGGTGTGGAGCCCAGAAGGGAAGGATGGGGATAGGAGAGGTTAAAATACTACAAATCTTATTCTTATCACTATTGAGATCTTTTCTTGAGTAAGTGCTCCCCAGGTGGCTGAAAACTTTTAGTTAATATCCAGAATTTCTGTCAGTTAATATCCAGAGTTTCTGTCAGTGTTCTCATTGGTTTTAAGAATGATAAGATTTTTAGAAGTCCTTACTCTGCTATTTATAGCTGATATCACTAAGCCCCTAGGTTTTTTTTTACTGTTTTTATTTTATTCTTTAAATTTTATTTTATTATGTTAATCACCATACATTACATCATTAGTTTTTGATGTAGTGTTCCATGATTCATTGTTTGTGTATAACACCCAGTGCTCCATTCAATACGTGCCCTCTTTAATACCCATCACCAGGCTAACCCATCCCCTAGTTTTTGCAGTGATTGATTCCTTCAAGGCACGTAACTTGATCTGGTCCTAAGAAAAATGACTTGACTTTTGCACATGCTGAGGGTCTGAGGTCTCAGTATGGTAGTTACTTGAGGTGCACTGCCCATATCTCCAGGTCCTTCTGACTTCAAGCTTCCAGTGTGGATATTTGCATTTGGTTCCTGCCTAAAAGCCTTCTCTAAAGCCATTTTAGTCTGTTCCAACTTCACATATATCAGCCTGGATGTGCTTCACATAACCATATTAGTTGGTGTACTAGTATCCACTCTTCCTGGTCCTTCATGTAGTACAAATTTGACCTGCCTGTTTTACATTGGTGCCCGGAGTCTCCCTTCAGGGTTGAACTTCAGTTGCCCATGCTGGTAGTTGATTTATAATGCACTCCTTATTTGTTCCTTTACCTCCCCTGTCCTGCTTCCCCCAGTTCTTACTGATGTAGCCTGTACTTCTCAGATAAATTACTTGGTCTTGAAACTTTTTCTCAAGGTCTGGAGAGAACCCAACTTAGAGACAGTGTATGCCTGGAGCCCACTGGAAGCAACTGGATGGCAGGGCTGAGTTCTGGTGACAGTGTTTAAACTCCCCTATTAAGTCCTGATTCTTTCTGTGGACATTTATTTATGTGAGCCAAAATATTCCCTTTTTGGTTTCAAATGAATATTTGAGTTAGGTTTCTTTTTTTTTTTGCCTCTGAAAGAATTCTGCACATTATTATATGGACTGTGTCCTTAAGGGAAAAAACCCACAATAATAGAGTTAAGTAAAAAAGGTAAGTTTATTAAACCAATCAATAGTACCCTGACAGAACCTTAGAAGTCTCTCACAGGGAGAGACCAAAGATGTTTATAAGGTTTCGGACCTAAGCTCCAGTCATTTAAATCAGGTCTTTCAAGGTATGTGTTTGTGATTGGGACAAAAACATGACACAATTGCTTAAGATTGATGACACAGCACAATGAGCACTTTGAAGCAAGCCTTGATAAGTAAACTGCTTGTTTAACAATCAAGCTATTTGCGCAATTGAGCAATCTATTGTCCTCTGAGAACTATTTGCCCAGATGAGCAAACTGTTTGTTCAGATAAATTGATATGCAGGAATATCCTGAAGCAAACAGTGAAGTTATTTATTAGTTTAAAATCTTCCTGTAGGGGCCCCTGGGTGGCTCAGTCGCTAAGCATCTGCCTTCGGCTCAGGTCGTGATCCCAGGATCCTGGGATCGAGCCCTACATCGGGCTCCCTACTCCGCGGGAAGCCTGCTTCTCCCTCTCCCACTCCCCCTGCTTGTGTTCCCTCTCTCGCTGTGTCTCTCGCTGTCAAATAAATTTAAAAAATCTTAAAAAAAATAAAATAAAATCTTCCTGTAATCAGTAGTTAAGTCTTATTGACACAGGTGTTCTCAGTCTCAATCCTGGCATTTAAGCAACGTGATACAGGTGGTATGAGTTCTTGTAAAGGGTAGGAATTGTCTCTCTGAAGAAAGGGTCAGTGACACTGAAGGCATTCTAGGCAAGGGAGAAAAAAGCAACACAAAGGTAATAAAGAATGGACAAAATATTAATAGTGCTGGAGCTACATAAATAGGAAATTAGCTATGAAAGGGTATTTAGATGAGATGTACAGAAACAGGAGCCAGAATTTTGTCCTTTTAGAAATGAGGAGCCTTGGGACACCTGGGTGGCTCGGTCAGTTAGCATCTGCCTTCCGCTCAGGTCATGATCCCAGGGTCCTGGGATCGAGTCCCACATCAGGCTCCTTGCTCAGAGGGAGCCTGCTTCTGCTCTCTCTCTCTCTCTTACAAATAAATAAATAAATAATCTTTAAAAAAATGAGGAGCCTCTGAAAGTTATAACTGTGTTTGGATTTTTTATTTGTTTTGTTTTGTTTTGCTAGGAAATCTTGCATTTTAAGTGGTCACACAATAAAATATACCACCAACTGAGGAATTTGTAATTTCAAACTTCTTTTGAACATTGAAATCTTTTTCATATTTTATTTATTTATTTATTTTAAAGATTTTTATTTATTTATTTGACAGAGAGAGACACAGTGAGAGAGGGAACACAAGCAGGGGGAGTGGGAGAGGGAGAAGCAGGCTTCCCGTGGAGCAGGGAGCCCGATGCGGCGCTCGATCCCAGGACCCTGAGATCATGACCCAAGCTGAAGGCAGATGCTTAACGACTGAGCCACCCAGGCGCCCCCTTTTTCATATTTTAATACTAAACCCTATGCTTTGAAGGTTGATTGGAAAATGAGAACTAAATCATTATCTGTGAAGAATGATAACAGGTGAGTGAGACTGTGAGCACGAACATCTTGGCTTCCATCTCTGCATATTGTGGGGCCGGAGAAAGGGCATTATTTATTCATTATGTAGCTGAGGAAGGGACAGTCCAAAGTTTCGCTTAACATTTGTCAAATAACACTGCTTACAATTTATGGCAAAAGCTCTTATAGTCACCAATATCCTTTTCTTCAGATTCTGAGAAAACCCAGCAAGAATGCAAAAGCCGCTCATATTCTTAGACTAATAACAAGCTTCACATTTAGACCAATCTGGATTCTTATCCTGACTCAGACACTTAATAGAAAGATGACTTTGAGCAAGTTAGCATCCTTGTCCCTCCGTTACCTTAGGCAAATTGTAGGAAAAGATAAACTACCTCGTGAATGTGATGTGAAAATCAAATGAAGGGCAAAAAATAGAAACTGACAGTTTGGCATGAAGTTGGAAAGCATTAAAGATCGGCTTTGTTTTTGCCTTTTTCCTTGAGTAGGCTTCTATGAAGCTATGCACAAGGAGAGGGAAATAAAAGTCCAGGCCAGTTTGTAAAGGAGGTACTGGTGGACTTCCAAGCCTTCTAAGTTCTGGCTTCCCACACTCATGTATGTGTTTCAACTGTAAACCTGCTCTCAGACTCTTCATACGAGCATCCCAAGGGAAGTTCAGAATTTAGGATTTTTTCTCCCAGGGAGATCTGCCCCTTAATCAAAGTCTTTACCTGAAAGGGAGTGACTGCACTTTGACATTTGAGCATCAGGAAGAGGAAGCCCTCTAGGAAGTCACTCCATGGTTGTAACCCTTGCATTATGGGTAGGTGTGAGGAATTTGGGGGCTAAATTGGAGGGGATAGGCAGTGAACTAGAAATGAGGAGATAGAGGCTCTGCTACTTCCTATGGACATTTAAGCATGTGTTGCAACTTCTTGAAATCTCACTTTCTTCGTCCATGAATGGGAGACTTTGCCAGTTCACCTGAGGATTACACAAGACAAGGCTGAATGAAGTACTTCTAAAATTCTAAAAAGATATACAAATATGAATTTCAATAATTCTTCATATGACTACCCTCTAGATACTCAAAGAGATGCTAAATAAAAGCCATTAAGATATGAGGCGGCAGTAGTCAGGCCGGTAGGTGATCTCAGGCACAGTTAACTACAGAGTCCTTCCTGCCTTGGGCAGCACGAAACTAACTGGAGACTAGTAACTGTGGCACGGAAAATCTTCCTGGAGCTTTCTAAGTGCTCAGTGCGAAAGACTGCTGCAAGGGGATGCACCGAGCAAGAAAGAAGTCCTTTTAATATTTTTTTCACATCGTCTTTACAATGTGAAAAGGCAAACTTGAAAACTTACTCTCAATCTTGGTTTCCTAGGAAAGATATTGTATTCTATCATTAAGCAAGTCTTTACTGAGCACCTGTTTGCCAAGATGTTAGTTGTCCTTTACGGAAAGACATCTATATGCCAGAGATCATAGAATGCTGTTATCATCTTCACGTAATTGTTGAAGATAAGGTAATTTCATGAAGATAGAGCTTTGGTAGCTTTTGGCAGAAGGGAGGTTCAAGTCTGGGTCTGCACCATTCTAGAGTCTGTGAACTCAAACACAATGCTCTACTGACACTCATTTGTCTTTGAAAGTCTTTACTCTTCGGCTGATTTAATTAAATTCCATAAAGTTCTCTAACACAAGCACAGAGAGAAATTTACTTCACTTCAATTTTTAAAATAAACTTGCTTCACCCAGCATTTTATGGACCAGAATGCGAATGAAAGCGAGATACAAAGATAATTGAAAATTCCCATTTGGAAAGTTCAAAGGCATTTTTATTTTACATTAAATCAGGAACAATAGAAATTTAAACACTCTGCTTTACATTCAAAACTATTAGAGCTGGATGTCAGATGTTCAGAAAGTTTTCCTTGTGCTTTAGGACAGAGAATCCCTATCTGGTATTTCTTGCAGTCAGGCTTATTCCATTGAAGTTTATAAAATATATCTATCACTTAGAGTTGAAAAAAAAAATGTCACTTCTGCGATTCCAAGTTTACATGGAATGGAATGCACGAGAATGCCAGAGAGTTATTGGCTGTGTGATATAGGGAAAAAGACATAAAAATAAGCAAAGGGGGACAGAAAGTGGGTCTCTCTGTTCGAAACTCTCTTATCAATCATACTGAGACACTCAGATGTTGAAATGGAAAACCCATGAACTAAAAATATTCAAGCCCAGAAACCACTAACAACGTCATCAAGAAACTTTATTGTGTGTGTAGTTAACACATAGAAAGAAAACCTGCAACTCACTTAAAAATATGGATAACTGTAGATCTTAAACTTGGTTCCTTAAAATTCTTCAAAATGAGTATTGTGAAGGAAAAGATTTTGTTTCTTGGACAAAGAAAGTTTTGGAGGCCTACAAATGTTTCCCGTTGATGTAAACATATATCATATTGGCAGGTAGCATACCTCTATCTGGCCTTCCATTTATTTGACAACATTTTTTGTCACAGCAGAGCATCTCAGATGGTACAGAAGTGTTTGTATCCCAGCAGCAGGCAAAAGTGGTAAGCGCATGTATTCTGTGGTGTAGCTGAGAGATACCTGCCTCAAGAAGTATGTCCTGGGAAATTCTAAGGATGATGAAGACAGACTCCACTCTGCATGGATCCACAGCAGGTCAGCACTAGAATGAATGTGGCTGGCTGCCATCCCTAAGAGATCCTTTGCATTTGAAGCTGAGCTTTTTAATATTATTGCAGTTGAAGGAGTTTATGTATCATATCCATAGCAGGAGAGGCACATAAGTCAGTAAGTCTAATTGGGATGGCTGACTTTCACTAGCTCGTGACTAAAAACACCAGGAACCATTTTTAGTCTATAAAATTAGCTAGGTTGTAGGATTTTCAGGCAACGAAGGTGATGCAACCATTCTAAAGGATTATCTGGCAATACATACCAAAAGGCTTAAAATGTCCATATGCTTTCTCCAGGCAATTTTAATCCTATGAATTAATTTTAAGGAGGTTGCATTCAAAGTTTTGTTTAAAGAATGGTTGTTCATGGCAACATCAGTTATAAGAATAAAAATTAGAGCCAACCTAGTTCCTATATAAAGAATTGCTAAGTAAGTTACCATATGTCAATAAAAGGAAATACTATTCAGTTATTTTAATGATCACTGTACATTATAATTATTAGACATTGAGGGTCGGAGACCATTTTTAAAATTAGATGAATACCATGGGCCCTCTCCCAGTCTAAAATGTACATGAATCGACCTAAATTTATACTCAGAGTTTGGCATAATGCCAGAAAGTTCATAGATCCCCCACAGTGTATGCTGGGGAATACTAAGTTAAAAATTCAACATGAATGACCACTGGATTATAAAATATTCACAATTCATTAACTTTAAGAAAACAGAATATGTAACATATATATAGTATGATTCCTTTTTAAATATATATTGTATATATATCGTGTATATGTCTATACACGAATATTATATTTTTAGGATCCCCAAAGCAAACCTATTCAACAGCATAGGCTTCCTGCCCCCCATTAAGGGACAGAAGTCACTTAATATTTTACTTATTTCCTCAAAAGTTCAATTTTTCCTTTTTATAAGTTTGCAAAACAAATTAAAAAATGCTCAATTACCTATGAATTAAACCCCAAAAAGAGCTTTATTACTTTTGACTAAAGAGCATATATTTCAACAGAAATACTTTATACATAAAATAATGCTAAATTTCAATTTGGCAGTTTTCTGTATTTCTGTGTGTGTGCGTGTGATTTGAACTTCTTAGCAGCAATCAATAGAAACCAACTCCAGCTCATTTAGGCAGAAGAGGCAATTATTAAATGAAATGAACTAGATGACAGCCTCCAGAATGACAGTATAAAGATTATGAAACCACTCTGCAGCAAAAGGAAACAAAACAAAACAAAAAACCAAACCTTATAACTGGTAAAAATTATAAAAACAACAATAGTATTAACAGCTATTTAATCTTTAAAAATGTTCCTAAGATTATACAGCAAATGAATAAACATTTATTCAAGAAAATCTATACAGTCTTATAAAATAGTAAGAGCCTACAAAAGGTCTGTGGGAGTCTTGAGCCATGATTTACTTCCCCACCCCAATTCAGCATGATAGAAGTTCCATTCCAGGTAGGTGAGGCCAAGAAAATGGGACGCCCACTCCCTAACGTTTCCATTTAAGGACTGTGGTTCCTCCTTCAGAGAGACAAGTTGCCGTCTTTTCTCATTTCCTCAAGCTCCATGTTGTAAAGGCCAAATTCCAGGTTTATGCAACTGAGAAGTCAGGAACTCCCTTCTCCACACAGCCCTCATTCAAAGGACAGAGGCTTTGTGTCATGCATGACAGGCTGAGAATACTGTGTCACCAATTGAACTCACCCTATCTCACTTGTAGGGTTGGGGTTTCATGAAGGAAAAGGCAAGATGAGAAAACCAGACTTTAAAAATTGATACTAGTGACTATGAAGGGTGTTTTATAGTAATAAAAAGGATCAATTCATTAGGAAGATATAGTACTTGTCAACATATATATAGCTAACAACAGAACTCCAAAATATATGAAGCAAAATCTGACAGAATGGAAGGGAGAAATGGACAATGCAATGATAATTGTTGGAGAAGTCAGTACTCTAATTTTAATAAAGTTTATAATAAGTATACAGAGGACCAACAAGGAAATAGATTATTTGAACATTATAAACCTACTAGACCTAACATGTATATATGGAACATTCCAGTCAAGAACAGCAGAACACACATTCTTCTCAAGAACACATGAAACAGAAATGCCACCAATTTCTGTGCATTGATTTTATATCCTGCCACTTTACTGAATTCCTGTATGAGTTCTAGCAGTTTTGGGGTGGAGTCTTTGGGGTTTTCCACATAAAGTATCATATCATCTGCAAAGAGTGAGAGTTTGACTTCTTCTTTGCCAATCTGGATGCCTTTTATTTCTTTTTGTTGTCTGATTGCTGTGGCTAGGACTTCTAATACTATGTTGAATAGCAGTGGTGATAGTGGACATCCCTGCCATGTTCCTGACCTTAGGGGGAAAGCTCTCAGTTTTTCCCCATTGAGAATGATATTCGCTGTGGGTTTTTCATAGATGGCTTTTATGATATTGAGGTATGTACCCTCTATCCCTACACTCTGAAGAGTTTGGATCAAGAAAGGATGCTGTACTTTGTCAAATGCTTTTTCTGCATCTATTGAGGGATCATATAGTTCTTGTTCTTTCTTTTATTAATGTGTTGTATCACATGGATTGATTTGTGGATGTTGAACCAACCTTGCAGCCCAGGGATAAATCCCACTTGGTCGTGGTGAATAATCCTTTTAATGTACTGTTGGATCCTATTGGCTAGTATTTTGGTGAGAATTTTTGCATCCATGTTCATCAGGGATATTGGTCTGTAATTCTCCTTTTTGATGCGGTCTTTGTCTGGTTTTGGGATCAAGGTAATGCTGGCCTCATAAAATGAGTTTGGAAGTTTCCCTTCCATTTCTATTTTTTGGAACAGTTTCAGAAGAATAGGTATTAATTCTTCTTGAAATGTTTGGTACAATTCCCCTGGGAAGCCATCTGGCTCTGGGCTTTTGTTTGTTGGGAGATTTTTGATGACTGCTTCAATTTCCTTAGTGGTTATAGGTCTGTTCAGGTTTTCTATTTCTGGAGGGTATTATGCTGAGTGAAATAAGTCAGAGAAAGACGTGTATCATATGACCTCACTGATATGAGGAATTCTTAATCTCAGGAAACAAACTGAGGGTTCTGGAGTGGTGGGGGGTGGGAAGGATGGGGTGGCTGGGTGATAGACACTGGGGAGGGTATGTGCTATGGTGAGCGCTCTGAATTGTGTATGACTGTTGAATCACAGACCTGTACCTCCGAAACAAATAATACATTATATTTAAAAAAAAAAGAAGAAGAAGAAGATAGCAGGAAGGGAAAAATGAAGGGGGGGAATCGGTGGGGGAGACGAACCATGAGAGACGATGGACTCTGAGAAACAAACTGAGGGTTCTAGAGGGGAGGGGGGCTGGGAGGATGGGTTAACCTGGTGATGGGTATTGAGGAGGGCACGTACTGAATGGAGCACTGGGTGTTATACGCAAACAATGAATCATGGAACACTACATCAAAAACTAATGATGTAATGTATGGTGATTAACATAACAAAATAAAATAAAAATATATATATAGCAAAATAAAAAAAAAGAACACATGAAACATGCTCTAGAATACACCATTTGCTAGGCCACAAAACAAGCTTCAGTAAAATTAAAAAAGTTGAAATCATACAAAGTATTTTCTCCAACCACAATGGAATGAAGTTAAAAATAATGGAAATAAGTCTAAGAAGTACAAAAATATATGGAAATTAAGCAACATACTCCTAAATAATCAACGGATCAAATAAGAAATCACAAGAAAAATTAAATACTCCAAAATGAATGAAAGTTAAGACATAGCATATCAAAACTTGTGAGGTGCAATGAAAGCAACTATGCTTGGAAGGAAATGCATAGCTATAACAAGATATATTGAATAAAATATCTCAAATCAAAAACATTTATATATATATGTATATATATTTTAATGTATACATATACATTAAAAAGTTCAGAAGGTTGTAATACCAAAATCTTATCAGCTGAGGCATTGTTTTTTTTCCCTTCTTCTACTATTCAGTATTTTACAAATATTTTTAATAATGAAGTAACATTTTAAATAGAAAACTATTTTAATTATTTTTAAATGATACTAAAGTCATCTTTAATCATTGCTTTGTATTTTTATATTTTATATTTTAACTCTTCCACCTGGTCAGTAGGAATATACTACTTGGGTACTATAGACATTCCTCCAATAGCTTGTTTTTGTTAATTAAATTTCTAATATCATTTCATGGCATTTTGGAAAAGATTGTCTTTTTACCTAGGCATTTGTGAAAGCTTCACCTATTACCATATCTGTCATTCTCGGTTAAATCACATTCTCATAAATCTTCCATGGACAGTGTAGTCTACTTCTAATGAAAGCCTTCAGCTTAGAATAAGAAGCATCCAAGTGAGGCACTTTCAAAGTCTTCTTTCACTGAAATTGCTGAGGAAGCTTTAAGTACCCTGCTGCCCAAATGACTTAGTGAAATTAATGGTCCAAAATGAAAGTTAAAACCTCTGTAGTCCTTTCTGGAAACAAAATCAGCACACAAAGAGCTGAGGGAAAGCATGCCAGGGAGGTCTCACTATCAAGTCAGAGGTACCAGTGCTTTTCTAAGGAGCCAATAAATCAACATAATTTCAAATTCCCAGGGTTCACTGAAAAGGGCAATTACGTTAGTCAAAATAGTAAGGTTGAAGCTGGGATCTGAATCATATGCCAAATGTGATGGGAATATATGTATTGAGGATCCAGGGCAGCAGTATAATTTTTTTCAAATGAGATGTGATTCTGTGATAAGGTTGAAAGCATGGTCAGTGCAGTTGAACAAAGGTGGGTTCATATCTGAACACTTAAGAGCTGTATGACCTTGGAAACTGTTATGGACAGAAACCATTTACATGTAAACAGGATGCATTAAAACAATTAGACAATTTTCTACCTAAACCAGAAAGATAAATGACTTGTATATATCTATAATTTTATTCCACAGGCAAATGGAACAATGAATTCACATAATTTAATAAATATAATTAACTTTCAAGAGGCTCCTTCCTTTGAGTTATTCATGTATTAATTATTTAACAAATATTTACTGAGCACCTACCACGTGTCTGACATTCTAGAGGTTTGTATGAATGTGGTAGCAGAATGAGGGATTGCAGGGAGGAGAATGTGCATAAAGGTGCTTGTTCTCAAATAGCTCATATTAATGGGGGAAAAGGGATAGTGAAGAACAGCTCAAAAGATGCACATGAAAATATCTAATGCATATATACTACTTATTCACCAAGGTATAATGTGTTCTACCATGACTGTTAAGGGCTTGGGGAGTCTAGAAGAGAATCTGATTCAGTCTCTGAATTGATTTAACACATTAAAACTTCTAGTCAGTATTTCAGCCATATGATCATTGAAGTTTCGCCTTATCTGGAGATTTTAAGATAATATGACAATATATCAGTCACATCAGTAAAAGTAAATAGGCTTAAGCTATCTATTAAAAGAAAAATGTTCAACTTGGCTAGGAAACAAAGACCCAACTATAATCTGCATAAAAGAGAATAACCTAAAAAATAATTATAAAAAATAAATAATACTAGGCTAAAAAAAATAAATACTAGGCTAAAGGAAACAATAAAACAGCATTGTTCTACTGATTTCAAAATAGAATTTACATTAAAAAGTATCAAGTTCGGTTAAAGGATACTTTATGAAATCAATGCTAAAAGTCACAACTGAGAACAAGTTTATAACAATTATGATTATCTGTACCAAAAATGACAGCAACTTCCTTTATAAAGCAAAATCTGTAGAAGATACATAGATAAAAATATACTACTAATAAAACAATTCTGTTTTTTAATTTTTTAAAAAGATTTTACTTATTTATTTAGAGAGAATGCACGCACGAGCAGGGGGAGGAGCGGAGAGAGAGGGAGAGAATCTCCAGTGGACTCCACACTGAGCGTGGAGCCCAACACGGGGCTCAATCCCATGACCCTGAGATCATGATGTGAACCAAAATTAAGAGTCCAACACTTAACTGACTGAGCCACCCAGGTGTTCCCATAATAAGACAATTTTAGACACCACTCTCTGTACAAAACAGATCAACTGGCCAGAAAGTAAATAAGGATACAGAGGACCTAAACAATATGGTCAATAAGGGCAGTTGTATGACTGTATGTTGAACTGGATGTCCTGATAATAGAGAACACACTTCATCTCAAGAACACTTGGAACAGGCGTGCTCGGTGGCTCAGTCGGTTAAGCGTCTACCTTGGGCTCAGGTCATGATCTTAGGCTCCCTGCTCAGTGAGGAGTCTGCTTCTCCCTTTCCGTCTGCCTCTCTCCCTGGCTCATGCTCTCTCTCTCTCTGTGTCAAATAAATAAATAAAAATCTTAAAAAAAAACCAAAACACTTGGAACAAAAATTAGTCATATGTAGGGCACAAAATGCATTAGTAAGCTCTGTAAAGTAGAAATAATACACATTGGTCAGAATGTAATAAAACTAGAAATGCATAGCAATATAATAACAAAACAAAGCCCTCAGCCTAAAAAAATTAAAAAGGCATGTAATAACTCATGACTGAAAGGGAAAATAAACAAAATTACAGAATTTCTAAAAGTGAACAATGAGGTGAATATGCCACCTATCTGAATCAATGGGACATACCTAAAGAATGACCAAAAAAAAAAAATTAAGATAAATAAACAAATTCAATACCCAGTGAAGGAAGTGAATTAAGTGAATTAAGTGAATTAAGCCCCAACTAAAATGCCAGGAAAAAAAGAACTGCATTGTTCTAAAAAAAAAAAAAAAAAAGTAGAAATAAACATGTGATTAAATTAAAAGCAAAAATGGTCGAGGCAGAACATAGAAAAAACAATAGATGTAATTTAATAAATCAAAGTCCTCTTTTTTGATTAACAAAGTAGGCAAACTACTAGTCAATCCAAGGAAAAAGAAAGCTCAAATATACAAAATAAGAGGTGACAAGGGGAAAAGAAAGTTTGAAACAAAAGGAATGTATAAAATCATGAGACTTTATAGATCATTGAGACCACAGTAGAGGTGGAAAAGATTCACCACATCGATTCCCAATGAAGAAACAGAGTGTTTTAAAGAACAACAAATAAACTCAGCCCTAGATGGTGTCACAGACGGATTCTACCAGTCTCTAAACAGTGGATAGTTCCAATGATACATAAATTGCTCCAGAGCCTAGAAACTGAAGGACACTTTCAAATTCCTTTTTAACATTAATACCTAAACCTGATAAAAATCGCAGAAAGAAGGAGATGAACCATGAGAGACGATGGACTCTGAAAAACAAACTGAGGGTTCTAGAGGGGAGGGGGGTGGGGGGATGGGTTAGCCTGGTGATGGGTATTAAAGAGGGCACGTTCTGCATGGAGCACTGGGTGTTATACGCAAACAATGAATCATGGAACACTACATCAAAAACTAATGATGTAATGTATGGTGATTAACATAACAAAAAATTTTAAAAAAAGAAAATACATAAAAAAAGGAAAATTATATACTGACATCACTTAAATTAAAACAAAAGAAAACATTTTTAATAGCACCCAGCGTGGCAAGATGAAACTAATACCCCATGATCAAGTAAGACTTATTAGAAGAATGTGGTTATTTGTTCACTATTTGGAAACCTATTAATATGATATATGATATTAACAGATCTAAACAGAAGACTGAGAGGATTATGTTGATAGATGTTGAAAAATCTTCTGAGAAACCCAACCCCATTATAATTAAAAACAAACAAACAAACAAACCAGGAATCATGATTGGTTATTTTGAGGACATTGGAGGTTATTCTGAATACCATGGGAAGCCAATGGAGAATATTTAAGCAAGGCAGTAACATGATCTGATTTATACTTCAAAGATACCACTCTGGTTTCAGTACAGCAAATAAAACACAAGAGAGGCAGGACTAGACAGATGCAGGGAGACAGCTGTAGCTACTTCAGTAAAGCCCAGAAGTCTTGGTCTGAACCATGAGGGACTCAACATTCCAGGGAAGGAGAAGAAACCAGTGACTCTTCCAGAAATAGCCTTAAGAAAAGTCCTAACCTATTTTCAGGCCCCAGGTTGCAAAGAAAAGCCACCAGAAATCCTAGGGGAGTTAGTTAAGCATTATGAGCTATTTTAGAAAAAGTTTCCTTTATATAAAAGTACAGTTGACCCTCGAACAACATGGGTTTGAACTGTACAGCTCCACTTACCTATGGTTTTTTCGATAAATACAGTACTGTACTATAAATATATTTCCTCTTCCTTATGGTGTTCTTCATGTTTTCTTTAGCTTACTTTATTGTAACAATATTGTATGGGACACATATACAAATACGTGTTAACTGTTTATGCTGTTGGTTAAGTCTTCTGGTCTTAGGCTCTTAGTAGTGAAGTTTTGGGGGAGTCAAAAGTTGGGTATGAATTTTCAACTGCACAGGGGTCAGTGCCCCCAACCTGTGCATTTTCAAGGGTCAACTGTCATTTTTGCACAAGTCTGTCATCAGATACTTCAAATCAATGTATAAATTATTATAAATTTTCTAGGAAAGAACCCTCACAATTGTGTTAAATGTAAACACAAAAACTGGCTCTTTTCCTTCAATTGCTATTACACTGTTTTTAAGTGTTAATGTGGCTAACCACAATTGCATTTTATTGGTTTATATTTTAATTACACATTGCGTGACTGAAAGTTAATGCAATTATGATTATCCATTGAATGAATATTGAGAAGTCATTGGAAGTTGAGAGAGTCTCTTGAGTAGTGGCAGGCAGAGAAAAGGGATCATTCTCTCCAGGATAAATAGTAAAATGGCCATAAGATATGACGATTGTATAAGAATCTGTCAGTGAGCGTATAGATCAGGCCTTGTCTGTGTTTCCTTCAGAAGCCCCAAGCTTCATGCAAGTGAATCTGGAAGAAACGAACTGGACACAAACTGGAGGTGTTTTTAGGGTAAACCTTAAAAAATAAAGAAAAACAGCTCCCACTTGCCTTTAAGTTAGAAAAGCCTTTGTGATTAGAGATATCATTTTCCTTACCCTTTTTTTTTTTTTACTAATAATTATTATGTCATCAGAACTTTTTATGTGCTCATATTTTTAAGCTCATTGTACGTATGTTTATTTAAAAATTTCATACAAATGGCTCTCAATCCTGCTTCAAATGGATATTTTCCCCTTTTTTTTTTAAAGATTTTATTTCTTTGGGGGGGGTTGGACAGAGGCAGAGGGAGAGAGAGAATCTCAAGCAGACTCCCTGTTGAATGTGGAGCCTGACGGGGGGCTCTAACTCACAACCTTGAGATCATGACCTGAGCCGAAATCAAGAGTTGGGACGTTTAACCCACGGAGCTACTCAGGTGCCCTGGACATTCTCCCCTTTGGATTGAAATTCTGTTCTCATCCCTCTCAGAAGAGGCTGAGAGAGACCCATTCTCTTGTTCTCTCAGCTGTTGCACAAGTCCCTAATTGTTTTCATCTAAAGATGTAATCATGTTGCTTGTTCCCTTAAAATCCTTCAAAATTGCTCAGCAGTTACAGAATAAAGTCCATGCTTTTTAGCATTGTTTCCAAGATCCTGAACCTCATAGTTACCTTTTGTCCCTGAAACTTCTCCTCTGACCTTTCTCAGCTCTGTTATTTTGGGTCACGTTTTCTCCTTGCCTAGAATAGCATTCTCTTATTTCCCTGTTTGGTGACCTTCTATTCATCCATCAAAACTCAACTCAAATATTTTTGCCTTTGTCCCAAATTCTCTGGCATCAACATTACTTCTGTGTATCCACAGCACTTAGTCCCACCTTTTCATTAGAGGATTTATAATATTATTTAATTGTTGTTTATGCATTTGTCTCCACCCCAATATAGTGAGATGCTGGTGTTAGGAACTGAGTCTTTATTTTTCAGTTTTTTGTGTGTTTTTGTTTATTCAACCAATATTTGCTGAGTGTCCACAGTGTGGCAAGTCATGAAGTGATAGAGTGATGTAGATGGGAAGAAGCAATGTTAGAGCAGGGGTGATCTCTCTGAGAGGGTGACCCTTGAAACAAGATCTGAGGGATGAAAAGGAGCCGACCAGTGAGGCTCCGTGAGAGGAGAGAGAAGGGAGAGGGTCTGATATGGAAGTAAGGCTGGCAGGTTTGAGAACAGGAGGCCAGTGAGACTGGGGCAGAACGAGGCACTGGGAAAACGGTAGCGTGAACCAAATTCATGTCTGTTTTTGTAGACTTTATGCTGAGCCTGACAAACAGAAGAATTCATCAAAAGTAATTTCCTGAATAAATATTGTATTGAAGATTAGATTTTAATCCACTAGGTTGTACAGAATAACATAACTTAAGAAATGATGGGGTGCTTACAATCTATCAAATCATACCTTTCACCACAAAGGGAAAAATCAGGCCTAGCCAGACCCTGAGTCTTATATTCTAAGAGAAATATCCCTATGAAATCTTTCTGAGAAATTAAGCAAGAAAGTGGATAATGTTTTCAACTGCAGTTCTACTGAAGATAAATGCTTGTCATAGTTGTTTCTTACACTGATCCTTAATTAAAACTCAAGGCATATTAAATTACTGTTCAGTGATGTACTAGAAATCAATTTAATAAAGCCCAAATATATAGCTTTCTAGTTATCCGACATGATCTAAAGATTAAGTCCTAGAAAATCTAGACATGTAGCTTTCAAATCAGGCAAGCCCTAATATTCATTATTCAAATACCTAATATTTGGTACCCAGGGGGTCCCAAAGCTGTGTGGGCCAGCTGGATGGCCAGGTGGCACAACCCTGAATTTTGCTTCTACCTAAGTAATATCAGTTCTCCTTTTATCCTTTACATATGAGTTTCTGCATATGAATCATTTGAGGAAGGCTTCGCTACCAATGGAAGTTAGATAACTATTGATCTAAAAAAATATTTAGTTACTGCCTAAACTGTAATGTCTCTCCAAGCCACGTTAACTGCTTCTCCTGGACCCACTATAAACAGTCAGTGCAAGCACATACTCACCTCAAATGCTTTATTTCTGAAGCTTGTTCCTTCACTTTTCTTTACATGGGATCCCAACCCGTTACTGACTTTCGTGATACAACCAGAACATTTAATGTCTCATTCCTGTCCTGTCCTGCCCTTTGGACTCTGTATTTTCCATTTTCCTAGCTACAACCTTTGACTTTGACTCTTCTCTACAGCAATTTTGCTTTTCTCCAAGTTATACTGCTTTGGATCGTCTCTTCTAAATGCTTTTATTCTTTTAATTCAGTGGTGAAACCTGTCTGGCCCTGGCTTACTTCCCAGAGAGGGAGCTTCCACCGAGCTCGGTCCAAACCTTCACTGCGAATGGCCCTAAAGAGTCACTCTGAAGCAGGTAGGATGTGCTGAAATGCTGATTTTCTACTTGACCCTCACTAGAATTGATTCTTCTTTGATCCCCTCCTTTTCGCTTTTTGCTTTCTCATTTTTTACTCTGAGACCATGAGTGCCCAGTCATTGTGCGGTCAGTTAGTGATAGAAGGCAAGGGTTTCTGTCTGTGAGATGTTGAACAACCACCTGATACATCACATCATCTCTGTATCATCCCTATTTCATGTTTCTGAATGAATGATATGGCATCATGTTTGTGAAGACAACTTAGAAAGTACAAATTGTCACATAAATTGTTACTTATAGTGATGTTTTCAGCTATAGACTTAGGTTCCAGTGACTTTTCTTTATAGGTGCATTTTATAGCAGTTTTCAGCCTTTCTCCCTCTGAAGACACAGATCAAATTTCTAAGCCCATCTTCCTTTTGAAGTTTGGAGCAAACCCCCTGGGTATTATCTCATTCTTCAATCATCATCTTTACCTATCCCACTGTAGAATCTGGTAGATTTCTGCATTTATATGAACAGGCCAAGTATTTTAACAGTATTGAGATAAATTCAGTCAACATGCTTATACCCAATGTGTATCTAGCATTGCCTAAGATTAGCTGCCACTTTAGGAAAAGTTATTGGAGGGACTAACTGTAGTCCGTGATTGGAGTCAAGTTATCTTGAACATTTTCTTTTATCTAGAAATCTGACTCAGGAAATTATTCTAATTTTGCCTTTATTTGCTACTTTATTTTTTGAATGTTTAGTTGACTAACCTCCTTCGACTATAAGTAAAAACCTTTATTTAAAATGCTACCACTTATGAGAATAATAATGACAATAGTAATAGTGAGAAAAACAAGTAAAGTTACATTTATTTGGGGCCTGCTATGTGATAGAAGTAATTGGATGTCAATTTTACAAATAAGGGAATTGAGACTTAAAGAAGTTAAACCATAGCAAAACTTAGAGAGCTGCCAGGAAAATAAATGAAAGCAAACACTCCATGTCAATATAAAATATATAGTTGTCATAAAACAGCACAGGATATTAGAGAGTGGTTATGACCTTCCATAAAAGGTGTTCTTTGAGATAACAAAGTGGAACATCTTGGGGAGGCCTAAAGCTTATAAGATTTAGAGTCCCGGTCTAAGAAAAAGAGTGTAAAATTATAAATTCAAAGTTAAATATGAAAGCAAACATTTATTTAGAATAAGAAATTAATTTTGTAAAAATATGACAAATTCACAAAGATCATAGAAACAGACAAATAATATTTTGTTTTATTCAGCAATATTTTTATTATCTCACATACCTCTATAGTTTTTTCATTTATTATTTGCTTCTATACTCACTGATTACCTTTTGATGTAACAGTGGTTTTATAATATCAGTTTCTATAGCTAGAACCAAGTAGAAAATTGCTAAAGATAGTTTGGTCTTTTCTTAAGCAAGATTGAGCAGAAAAAAATTTTAATCATAGTTTGAGAATGTTTCTTTCAGCTTTATGATTTGTTTTTGGTTATGTTATATAAATGTTTGCAAATTTTTGTCAAATTGGGGAATTAGTGGTCAAGTATCTTTTATAAATGAGCTGACATATTTCAAAGCATATCAAGTTTTCTTTTACTTAAAGCAACTGGCCTTAACTATTCTTTTAGTTGCTGACCCTCATTAGAAAGTTTGTCAAAGCCTTTATGTCATACTCCTGGGTAAGCTAGCAGAGTGGGTGGTAAGAATACAGCTGAAAGCTATTTCTACCCTGGGGTGATGTGTAATAACTATGCCCAGACAGGACTATAAGCCAGTACATACATCACACTGAGTTCCAAATAAATGAATCCTCAATTCAACTTCCACTTTACTCTATCCAGAAAATGTTCACAGCTCCGCCCATCCTACCCAGCGTAATAGAGGGGGAAGTTAGAGTGAAAAGAGACAACAGTCTTAACATAGTGCATTAAAATACTTGATTTCAAAATTTTTATGAAAATTTATAACCTGTGTGAACATATCACAAAGGCCTCTAGGGCCTTGAAAGGGGCAAGTGGGAGGCCCTGATTTTTTACTTCTTTAGCTTCATAATAATTCCACTTCTGGGGAGAAGAATGAAAGCCAAGGCAGATATGAAATAGCCATGGACTGCTGATCTTTGAACCTTGAGACAAGAACAGCTCACCTCGAGTTGAGTGTTGCTCTACCCTTGTCACATCCAGCCTCATTGTGTTTTAAAAATATTCATGATTGGGCGCCTGGGTGGCTCAGTTGGTTAAGCGACTGCTTTCAGCTCAGGTCATGATCCTGGAGTCCCTGGATCGAGTCCCACATCGGGCTCCCTGCTTGGCAGGGAGCCTGCTTCTCCCTCTGACCCTCCCCTCTCTCATGTGCTCTCTCTCTCTCATTCTCTCTCTCTCAAATAAATAAATAAAATCTTAAAAAAAAAATTAAAAAAAATATTCATGATTAGGGGCGCCTGGGTGGCTCAGTCGGTTAAGCAGCTGCCTTCAGCTCAGGTCATGATCCCAGGGTCTTGGGATCGAGCCCTGCATCGGGCTCCCTGCTCGGCAGGAAGCCTGCTTCTCCCTCTCCCACTCCCTTTGCTTGTGTTCCCTCTCTCGCTGTGTCTCTCTCTGTCAAATAAATAAATGAAATCTTTAAAAAAAAATTCATGATTAACAATTGTGTATTTGAATGGCAGCCAAATGAGAAGAGACTTCATCCTTTCGCAAATCTATCTGCCCAATTTCATAGTCTGAGATGATGCAAAAATGTCAGTCCATGATCTATATCCTATTTTCTTATGATTCTCTTTGGAGCTCGTAAAAATCTCTGTAATTTTCCAGTTTAATACTATCTAGTTTCCATTACACATTGATGTATTTGAACAAAATCTATTACATAATAATGCTTGGTGATTATTGCTTTTATAAACCCAATTTTAACCTATTTTATTCAGTTCAGTGCCTTCCCAAATGTGCTGAATGGAATGAATTAAATTTTCTTCTCTTACTTTCACCTTGCCCCAAGTTAAAGTAAAGAATAAGATGGTGTTGAAAAAGTAATTGATGGGGCGCCTGGGTGGCTCAGTCATTAAGCGTCTGCCTTCGGCTCAGGTCATGATCCCAGGGTCCTGGGATTAAGCCCCGCATCGGGCTCCCTGCTCCGTGGGAAGCCTGCTTCTCCCTCTCCCACTTCCCCTGCTGTGTTCCCTCTCTCGCTGTGTCTCTCTCTGTCAAATAAATAAATAAAATCTTAAAAAAAAAAAAGAAAAGAAAAAGTAATTGACTGTGTGTGGTACCCAGAATTCTAAAATGACTCTTAAGATAGCTGCCTCCCTTGTGTCCATTCAGTATATAATCCCCTCTCCTTGAATGTAGGCAGGACCTGTGAATATGAGGGGATATCACTCCCCTGATTCGGCTGTGTTATGTGGCAAAGGTGAAGTGATTTTATAGATGCATTTAAGGTCCCTAACTTATCAATATTAAATTAATGAAGAGAGATTATACTGGGTAGGCTTGACCTAATTAGGTGAGTCTGTTAAAGAATGGTTGTGAGGTCAGAAAGAGAAGTCAAAATGATAAGAACCATCAGAAATTTTCTCCTGCCAGCCTTGAAGAAGTGATATTTCATGTTCTGGAGAAAGCCACAATGCAGGGAATGGTGGGTAGGCATAGGAACTAAAGATCTCAGTTCTACAACCACCATGAACTAAATTCTGCCAACATCCAGTGAATTTATAAGGGAATACCAAGATCCAGGCAATACCATGGCCCCAGACAACACCTTGATTTCAGTCTAGTGAGACCCTGAGCAGAGGTTCTGTGCCCAGACTCCTGACCCACAGAAACTGTGAAATAATAATCCATTATGAATATTCATTATTAATTGTCATAATCCATTATGCAGCAATAGAAAACTGATACAATCTGATTTAACCTAAAAGGTAACAAGATAAGCCAATATACTTGGAAATTAAACTCCGCAAAAATAATGAATATTTATTACCCACAATTTATTAACCAAATACCTCTTTGGGGTTCAGTATCTTCCCATCTGTGAAATGGGAATGTGAGCAAGAATATTATCCTTCAGCAGTGGCTTCTAGACTTTTGGCTGTTATGGACCAGTAAAAACTTCAGAAAATTATTTTTAAGACCAATTTATAATTTCAACTACTTATTTTATGAAGAAAGTATATAACTACTATTTAACTAGTGTGAAAAATAAAGAATGTTGTTACACAAAGGGTGATGATGAGTTTTCTGTGTCAACTTCGTTAGGCAGCAATCCCCAGTTATTCAGTCAAGCTATTACAGTGGTGGTACTTTGTAGACATGATTAAGGTCCATAATCAATTAAGTAAGGGAGATTACCCAACGTAATCTAGGTGGTCCTGATTCAATCAGTGGAAAGGCTTTGAGAGCAGAACTAAAGTTTCCCTAAGCAAGAAGAAATTCAACCTAGGAATAGCCACTATAGCTCAGTCCAGAGAGTTCTAGCCTGCCTTTCCTGACAGCCTGTCCTATAGATTTCAGACTTGCCTTGACCGTCTCCACAGTTCCTTAAACCAGAATCTTGTAATGTATCTTTTAATATAAACTCCTATTGGTTCTGTTTGTCTGATGGAATCCTGAGTGATATCCCAATATAAAATAATAAAATAGTAATAAATGTAAAGTTAAGGTGACCTCCTACACCACAGTTGTTTTTTATTTATTTCCTCCTGACTTGTCACTGAGATGGGGCTAGCCTCAGCACTCATTGGTTTCACAAACTGCTTTGAACTGTATTCTTATCATTTTAAGCACCCATAATCATCAGAATAAAAAACAAAACAAAACCACCCAGTATCTTTTACTTTGTCTAGCCCTGGCAAATAAGTAAGCTGAATAGGCAAGTTATATGAGTATCCAAGTTTCCACAGTACAGAAAAATGAAGGAGGAAGGGCAAAGGCGGGAAGGAGAGAAGGAAGGCAGGCCTGATCCAGCTGCTGGTTCCTCCATTTTCTGAATGAATCTTACCAACACTTAAAAGACTGCGTCAAGTATTTATTTCATCTTGTGAGTCACAGTTATATCAAACTCTACTCCTGGTTTAAACAGAAAAGAACAAGATTTGCAATGGTTGGAATAATCATTCTCTGTGGTGAAGTTGTGCAGAATCGCTATTAGAACTGCAGTAAGCAATTCCATTCCCCACTTTTGGGAAGTGTCTGGCCTGCTGATTGCTTAAATTACATGCATTACTTTCAAAAGCTGGGGTTGGCTTTTGCAGAATCTGCATCACAAACATAATGCTATTCAGAGACAGTGCTGTGTTTTCTTAACAGTTACATTAGTCCTCTATAAGTACTTTATAGAGTACATGAGAGAGGGATATCTTGTTTAAAAGAATAACATTTTATTGACACTTCTGCATTCTTGGAACACTTTTGTTGGAGACTTGGTAAGCTAGATTTCCTGGTCAGTACCTTGGCAATGGTTTTAGAGCTGTATAGAGGTTCTTAAACTGCACTAAAATCCTTGAGGCCATGAACGCTTGGTTCTGCTCAAGTAATTTTTATTGGGCATCTCACAATCCAGAGAGGCAACTTGTAAACAAATAATTGCAAGAAGGTTGATGGGGACAATAATATGGGACCTAGAAGTTGTGAACTCCTGAGGATCCTGGGGTAACAGCAATAACAACACAAACAAAAATCCAAGTCAGTGTCTGTCCACTGAAACCTGGAAACCGTTTTTATACATCTGAAGTCAGAAGAAAATAGAGGAGACTTTATCAAGCTCTTTTCAAACTTGTTCCTTTCGATGGAGTTTAATGTAGATCACAGAAATTCTGTTTCATCACTGTCCAGTTAGATGGAGGAGTTTTAATGTGTTTATTTTCCAGAATCATAATCTTATTATATTTGTGGAAAATAGCACCCTTAGACATTTATCACCATCTTGATTTTCAGGAGCCCAAAACAAGATCTCACTTTTGTGGATCTGAAATTATTGGACTATTAAAATTTTAAATGTAAAATAAGTTATTTAAAATTTTCAATAAGATAGAGATCCCTATCCAGCCCAGAAGAAACTATAGCCAAGAAGGTCATAGAAAATCATCTAGAATTCCCTAAAAAAATTTAGACTAATGGGAGATGCAAAAGGAAAGTTTCTAATTAGATTTCCTCCCATTATAAACAACTAAAAAAGTGGAAAAATATATGAAGTAACAGTTTTTAAGTATTGGACAACAACACAGAGATGGTTGGGAGAAGGAAAACACACAAAGTCTAGATCTACTTTCCAAATTGCTGAAGAGAGCAGTGGAGCCCAAATAGAGAGCATGATAGTCTCATTTAACTGAATAAACAGAGATCATCATTTTGAGGGGTCCATGTAGTCAAGCAACCAGAATTTGCAAGATTAGGTAACACAGAAGAGACTTTGTAAATAAAATAAGGTCTATAAATCTGCATGTCAGTGACCTTGAGGTTTGGGCCAAATATTTTTTTTTTTTAAAGATTTTATTTATTTATTTTGACAGAGAGAGACACAGCGAGAGAGGGAACACAAGCAGGGGGAGTGGGAGAGGGAGAAGCAGGCTCCCCGCTGAGCAGGGAGCCTGATGTGGGGCTCGATCCCAGGACCCTGGGATCATGACCTGAGCCGAAGGCAGACGCTTAATGACTGAGCCACCCAGGCGCTCCTGGGCCAAATATTAAGCTGTGTATTAATAGTGTGAAACTCTGCATGGTATGACAGAGAACAGTTACCCGGAGTCTGTGAACTGAGTAGAGCCTGTGGAGGCGGCAAAGTTCTGGAATCAGCTAGAGTGGAGAGAGTGGAAAACCTAATTTGAGAACCCAGACATTTAGTTGATACCCTAGCAAGGCCATACCTAGCATTAGAATAAAGGCTCTTCTGGATCAGTCCTAGCAAAGATTGAAATCAGGCCTCAGTAGTATATAGCTAATTCTCCACTATATTAACAGGTTGCCAGAGCAAAACTCCACATTCTCTGAAGGGAAAAAAAAAAAATCCCCTCTTTCAACAATGTAGTACTCACTATGTCCATTACAAAAGTAAAATTTACCAGATATGCTAAGAAACAGGAAAATATGACCCATACCAGGAGAACAATCAACAGAAATAGGCAGCAATAGCACAGTTGCTGGAATTAGCAGGAAAAGGACATTAAAATATGTATTACATATGTCTGAGTACTTAAATACACTCCTAGTGAAGGAGGAAATGGTAAAATCTCAGCTAAGAAATGAAAACTATGGGAAAGAAACACATGGAATTTCCAGAACTGAAAAATAGAACAAGTAAAATGAAAAAATCCACCGAAGGAGATTTTTAACAGATTGGACACTGCAAAAAAGAAAAACTCAGTGAATATGAACACATGTCAAAAGAAACCATCCAAATTATAGCACAGAAAATAAAAAATGATCATTAAAAACATTTTTTTAACTAAGCTGCTGCTGTAAATATTACATGCTATACACTTCATGTATGGGGGGCGATCAGTGGGTAGGTTGGCACAGAGGTGAGAGGGGCCCCAGTTCACTGCTGTGGGCCCATGGCTGGCCTCATGGCCAGAGCAGCTCCCACCCCATCTCTGTGATTACAGTTCATGGTTCTAAGGTTAAACAGCTGGGTGCTGATTTATCCTCTAATCATAGATTCTCCTGAACTTAATTGAACCCATTGGTGTGGTAGCTGGAGTGGGAGTTGGCCATGGGCTGGGTGGTCTCTGTGGCAGACACTGGCTGGGTGACAGTGGGCATGTCTATGGCTTCTCAAGTGTCTACATTAGCCCCTCAATAGTCCCAGCTGCCATGCAAACACAGTGTCCGCACCCTCCCTGTCTCATCAGACTCAGTCAGCATGGAAAATGTCAAGATTTCAGTGGAATGGTCATGAGAGTCTGAGTCATAGGCAGGGGCCAAAATGAGGCCCCAAAGAATCAAAGAATTGATAATAAGGAGAACTGGAGGGAAGAACACTTTAATTTCAGCAGATGGTATCTTGGCCTCAAGGAGCCACTTTTAAAGTATGAGACATGTTGGCCTCCAGCTCTCACTTGAAATTATAAAATATGTGTGGTCCTTGATATCACTAAGTCAAGGAAAACTAAATGTAAAGTGAGGGTCTTGGCCAGAGAGTGGAGTAACTAACGATCAAGGCAGAGGTTGTGAACATTGAGAAAATAGACCCTATGTCAGATGAAGTCCTGAGAAGAAGACCAGAGTTAGAGAGTCTTTTCTTAAGAATCCCACACAAGATGGGGGCAAATGAGATTCAGAGTTTGGGTAGTAAACCTGAGGTGAGTTTTCTGAACTCAAAGTCAAATACAAACTCCAGCATAAGAATCAGCCATTTAGTGACCAGAGATCCAGGCCGCAGATAGCTGAAAAACCCAAATGTAAGAGCAAGGACCTAGGTTGAGGCTCTACCGAGGTATGAGCAGGAACGAAGAGTAGAGTTTGGAATAGAGCAGTGACTTTTTAACATTCCTTTTTTAAAGCAATAAAACCTTTTTATCTAAGATGAAATCTCTGTATAAGAAAGAGATGAGGGTTCTAGTTGAAATGAGGGCCATGTTCCAGGAGACACATAAGCTCTGCCCTCTCAGCTTCCAGGGGAATTTTGATCATTCCCACAGAAATCTAGTGCTTCGAGAAACACAGTTTGGAAAGCCACTGGACCAGGAAACTGAAGGTACCATTTCAGAATCAGGGACTTGAAAGATAAAGTCACCAACTTCAGTGTGGCAGAAAGAGGAAGGATTTTGGAGTCTGATAGACATAGTTTTAAAGTTTTAAAGAGGGAGGGAGGAAGGAAGGAAGGGAGGGAGGGAGGAAGGAAGAAAGGGAGGGAGGGAGGGAGGGAGGAAGGAAGGAAGGAAGGAAGGAAGGAAGGAAGGAAGGAAGGAAGGAAAGAAAGAAGGAAGGAAGGAAGGAAGTCAAGTTCTCAAGCTGAGCAACATCGGGAGAGAAGCTGCTCCCTGGGCTACAGGTTTCTGCACTTTGGCTTGTGGTAAAGAAAGGGTCCAGAGGCACTCTGAAGTGCTCTGAAGACATCTGAAGATTTTGTGAAGACATAAAATGAGGCCTTCATCAAATTTCTCCCAACCGCTTTTTCCAATTCTGTCCCTTCTGTTTCCTACTACTCGGGGCTGATAGTCAACTAGTGCAACCTAGCAGACTGTCTCAGTCGTTTAAAGTTGGCACTCATACTGGCTGGATGTGCCTGCGTCATGCTGATGATGGTGAATATTTCGAATATATTGTTCCAGCCAACAGTGGATTAATGACTGCCATATGCTAGTACAATACGCTGTGGCAGACGCTGTACTAATACGATAACTCAGGTTATCCTCCTATTCACCTTCTGAGGAAAGCATGGATATTATCACCATTTTATAGATGAGGAATCTCCATTTAGATCCTTCCCCAAGGTCTTATAGCTAAGAAGCGACAGTGTTAGAATTTACTATTCCAAATTCTTTGATCTCTTCAGTAAACCACATTCTCTCACTTAGCATAGATATTCCACAGTGAAGAAGCCCTAAAACAAATTAAATTAACATAAAGTGACCTGTTAAATAGTATCGAGGAAAAAAGTGGCTGCCAAATACATCCACTGTGATACTGAATTTCAAGGGCTTTTTAAGTGGGTATCCAAAACAAAATTGGAAAGAGATAGACTCTGAAAAACAAACTGAGGGTTCTAGAGGGGAGGGGGGTGGGAGGATGGGTTAGCCTGGTGGTGGGTATTGAGGAGGGCACATTCTGCATGGAGCACTGGGTGTTGTGCACAAACAATGAATCATGGAACACTTCATCTAAAACTAATGATGTAATGTATGGGGATTAACATAAGAATAAAATAAAAAAAAGAGAGATAAGCAAAAACTGATTGTGTCAGTATGGTAAGTTTTTTTTTTTTCATTAGTTCAAATAGGCTTAAAATATAAACAGTTTCAAAACCTTAACAAGAGCAGTAAGAAAAAGGTCTTGGTTATTTGTTGATTTGACTAGCTTTTGCAATATTAAATTGGATGAAGATACAGACGTTATCTAAAATCACATGGGAGTCTAAGAAAGATCTATTAATAGTTTTAAATATTGGCTTAGTGACTAGGGTATAATTATTTTTTGTGTCTCTGGGTTCATAGAGCATTGGTTTTATCGCTTCTCGGCCTTTTGGCTAAGATCAAGTGCATAGAGCATTGGTTTTATGGCTAGTAGCTTATCTGCCTTTGAGCTAAAAAGACTTTATATTTTTAATTGTGTGTCCAAATACATTTTATGGTAAAATGATCTCCCATTAAATGTCTGCAAGTTATTTTCTTGCTCCTGATGGCTAAGGATAAGCGTGATCTAGAGCAAAAAGGAACATTAACCATTACAGATTTTCTGCTTAGCTGAAGGAGAAGATGATCTTGAGTTTTGTTTATTTGTTTGTTATCGAAAGAAATGTAGCTATCCTTCTATTGCTGAACTTCTTAGAAAAGACTCCATCCCTGGCTACCTCCTGTGATTCTTTCACACTTAAGGGGGCATCTTAAAGGCTAAAAATATTTGTGTTGGAGATATGAAATAACCTGTTTCCATTAAACTGAATCTCTGATTTCTTTGGAGCAGGCCAGAGAAGCCTAGCATCATTTTATAAAGTGTATTTGGTCAAATGCACTGAGTTTGATAAACTGGATTAAGGTTCTTTATAACTGACAAAGGTCCTGTTAAGTCAGCATATCACAAATATTACTAGATTCCTTTCTTGAATTAGTGTCTTCCACCCCCAGACTTGCAGAATTCTCTAACAGTTTTGCTCTCAAGTGAAATCTTTCTTCCAAATCAACAAAGAAAACTTCTCGGATTTTGGAGGTCTCAAAGATGGCAGCAGATGTAATCCTCTTAGTTCTCCCATGGGCCTAATTCCTCTTGCTTATCCAGTTTATTTTGTGTCTCACCTCCAAATTCTTTTTTGTGCTCTTGCAGCATTCAGAAAGAAAAGAAAAAAAAAAAGAAAGTCCTCTCTGAAAATAATATATGAGTTCCTATATTATGGCAGGGATATAAACACTTGTTAGGTTATCACACATAGTAGCAAGACATCCTAGGGAAACCTGAGTTCAAAGAGATTTCTCACCCCACCCATTGAGCTATTCAAAGGAATCCTGCTATATTATTTGCTATGGAAAGAACATCCTCATGACTTAGCATGTTTCAACATAGACTCGGGGAAAAATCTGCAAGCCATGTGTCCTTACTTATCCAAGATGACAAGAATGGCTTTCCTGTTTATTTCTGTCTCTAGCTCTTACATCCCTTGCTCAGTTCTTTTAGTTCAGGCAACTAACATAGGGAAATGCTAACACAGTTAGCTTCCCAAATTAGAGTGGTCTAGTGGTGACCTTTATTTTTATGCTGATTGATTTTTATGTGTATAATTTCAAAAAGCTGGAATACTCTTGATGAATCCATATTCCTAAACAAATTAAGATTGGCATTCCCATAATAAGAGGTCTTTACTAGTGAAATTCTGCTTGTCACACAAATAATTGATGTTCATAATGACAACTTAGCACTTTCAAAGATTCCCAAGTGTCATCTGAATCATCAAAAAATTTAAATTATGTTCAATAGAGATGCACCTAACTGTCCACTATTAAACTTTTAATCTGTTATCTCTTTACACTGAATAATTATACTTAATTACATTTTATATTTAATGTACTAGGAAATTCCCTTCCATGATCATCCCATACAACAGCAAGTATACTGAATCGAACTTACACTGTGTTTGACATAGTCTATGTGGTAAAGAGGAACTAATACTTCTTGAAAACCTATATTTGGAAACCCAGTGTTTTAAAAAATATATATTATAATTTAGAATAGTTTTAGATTTACAGAGAAGTTGTGAATATAGTACACAGAGTTACCATATGCCCCTTATCTGGCTTCCCCTATTATCTTATGTTAGTATGGGTCATTGGTCACAGTTAATGAATCAATATCGATACATTCCTAGCAATAGGGTCCATGATTTACATTGGGGTTCACCTGTTGTACAGTTCTATGGGTTTTGATAAGGGCATAATATCATGCACTCATCATTATAGAATCATACAGAATACTTTCATTGTCCTAAAACTCCCTTGTGCTCCCCTTGTTTGATGTTCTCTGAACTTCCTGGATTAGTAATTTGATTCTGTAATTAATTTTCTAAAGCTCTCATCTATTATTACTTCAAATATTTCTTCTCATTTTTTTCTATCCTCTCCTGGTATTCCAATTATGTGTATGCTGTACCTTTTGATATGATCCACATTTCTTAGATGCTCTGCTCTGCTTTTATTTTTATTTTTTCTCTTTACATCCTAATCTGGGAAGTTTCTTTTGGGCCTGTCTTCAAGCTGAATGATTCTTTTCCTTGGCTGTGTCCAGTCTACTGAAGAGCCCATCAAAGGCATTCTTCATTTCTGTTATAGGGATTTTTATTTCTACTATTGCCTATTGATTCTTTGAGTTTTCACCTCTCTGCTTACATTACTCATCTATCCTTACATGTTGCTTGCTTTTTTCATTAGCGCTTTTACCATATTAATCATAATTCTTTAAAATTCCCTGTCTGATAGTTCTAACATCTGGGTCACATACGATTTTGGTTCTAATGATTGCTTTGTCTCTTCAAACTGTTTTCTTCTTCTTCTTCATCTTCGTCTTCATCTTTGTCTTCGTCTTCATCTCCTTTTCCTTTTTCTCTTCCCCCCCTTCCTCTTCTTCTTTCACTTCCTCTTCCTCTTCTTTGAAGCTTCCCTTCTCCCTTCTGCTCCCCCAGCTTCTTCTTCTTCTTTTCCTTCCCCTTCATCTTCCTATTTGACATACCTTGTAATTTTTTGTGAAAAGCCAGACATATTGTACTGGGTAATAGGAACTGAGGCAAATAGGTTTTCAGTGTGATTTAGTTAATCTGCCTAGGTGTTAGGCTGTGTTTCATGTATTCTGCAGCTATAGGTGCCAGAGGCTTCAAAGTCCTCTAGTATCATTCATTCATTCATTCATTCATTCATTCATTCATTCATTCATTCGTCTTCCCTCCTGACTTTGAATTTCCCTAAGTATTCCTTCTCAGAGGCATTCCATGCCATACATCTTTTCAGTTGAAGTCCACACTTTACTGGAAACTTCTTGGGATGGTGCTGAAGTATGGTTTAGAAGGAACTTTCTACAATCTTGCAATTAAGTCTCAGTCTTTCAGTGGGCTTGTACTTTGGTACTGTGACCTTCACAGATGTTCCTTCAGCAATACAGCTTTTTTCCTTCTGCTTCCTACTCCCTTCCCTGGCTGCAGTATTGCCAATCTATTTCTGTGAAGCCTGACCCTTGTTGAAAATGTATTTTTCCCTCTCTCAGATAACACAGGAAGGCTGGAGGGGACTGGAGTGAGAGGAATTACCTTCCCCCAGTTAAGATAAGGCTCTGGCAAAGTTCTTTCTGCTAGAGAGTAGGTCTTTATTCTGAAAAAGCTCTGGATGTATTTTACGATGATTACTCTTCTTTTCCCTCTGATAGAGCCACTTGGGGATCACTCTCATTTTCTCAAATCATCACCATGGGAACCTAATGGAGTTCATGGAGGCAAAGGCTGTGAAATTTTGGGGCTTCCCTAAGGCTGCAGCCACCAGGAAATTCTCACTCACAGACTAGTCTTCAATTCATCAAAATTCACATTTCTGTTTTGGGTAAGATCTCAGCTGTTTCTCTCTGGCTGTGCCTATCTCTCCAGATTTTCGAATGAAACTTGTTTAACAACCTCAGTTCTCTGACAGGTACAAGAAAGGTCACTGATTTTCCATTTATCCAACATTTTCTTATTGTCAAGACTTGGAGTGATGACTTTCAAGCTCTTTACATGTTGGAGCTAAGGCCCGACAACAGTATTTTAAAGATATATTATTTCATTTAAAGTTCACATCAGTACTAAGACATAGGGAACTTTTTTATTTTAATTCCAGTATAGTTAACATACCGTGTATAGGGAAGTAATTTGACAGAAACTATCTGTAAGGCAGAAGAGAAGCCAAGATTTAAATTCAGATAATGTAAATCCAAAACCTTCTGTCATCCCATTACCACACACTGCTTTTGCACATTTCACGTACTGCTCCTTCCGATTACCAACAATGGCAGTGGGAACATGAAGCATTAATGTGAATTCAGAAGGCAGTAGCTTAAATGGGCATCTCAGATCTGCAATTATTTTCAAGCTGAAAAATAATTTGATCCAGTAACTATTATTCAAGGAAAGGTCAAATCATTTCCCACTGTACTTAGTGATGGATATTATTGTTCAATAGCTCTCACGTGGCAAGTTTGTAATGTGGCCATTGACCTTGTACATTGGCACCTGCATTATAAAGGAGTAAATTTACTCTGTAACTGAAAACTCGCAAACATTGCAATAGGTCAACACCAGATATCGCACATCCATTCAAAGGCCAATAAAAGCAAATGCTATAACATTTGAGAGCTCAGGAAGGAGAGCAAAATAGCAATAAAATGAAATATTGATTCTCCAGGTAAATTTTAAAAACATTCCATTAGTTCCCATATATGTGAAAACATACACTACTATTATTATTTGTAATCATCAATTTTAAGGATTTTTGACTGTATTATTTATAAATCTCACCACACATGCAAAAACAAATATTTTTATCCACCCTCTGCAAATAAGGAAAGCAGAGAGGTTAAGTAATTTGCCTGAGTCATAGATTTTAAGTATCAGGGTACCAGAAACTGACCCCAGATTCATTATTAGGAAAGCCCATCTTCCTTCCACGAAAGCTGCGAAGAAAGTGATTGTCATGTGTTTTATGTGGGAGGACTGCACAAGCAGAGTTTGGCAGGGAGGGAAGACTGGCTAATCCTGATAAAGTCATGATCCACACTCCTTCTAACTCCTTTCACTGGCACTCTTCAGGTAGATTTTCTCTGAGGATGTTGTGAAGACAATAACAAAAGTCAGTGCCTGGCTTTGGTGAGAATTAATGCACAGATAGCCTGCAACAAAGACTAGTTCACTACCACATGTATTCAGGAATGTCCTGGGAGTGTATTTTTGTCATTTGTCTGAATGAGTATTCTATTTTCTCATACATATGTAGTCTTGCAGAACAAAATGTAATCCTTAGTCACTTTTGGAACTTCTTTTTATTCACACAATAAACCAGGGTCTCTTTTTGTTCAGTCCTTTGTATTTTCAGTGCCAAGTTAATGCTGGTTACAAATGTCCGATTACATCCGTTTTGGTTTATATTAAGATGTACTCCCATACAAATCAATTGATCATGTAGGACAATGATATAAATAGTTTTACCTGTCCTACATATAATATGTATGATTCCCTTACTTTAAATTCAACTTTAAATAAACTTCAAATAAGTTATTATTGTTGTTTTGTTAATATAACAATTGTTTTATTTAATATTTTATTTAAAATTATTTACATAGTCATACTAATTATTATTACATAATCTCCACTAAGTTGTGAAAATTCTAGCCCACTATATACACTTACAAAGAAGATGCAAAGCAGAAAGACTTGTGACTAGAGGGAATGGATGTCTGCCTACACAACCTCATGTTTAATGTCACTGTTATTAGAAAGTTACCTACCTAAAAGTATGTGCCTTACTAGCTCAGTGTGGGTTTTCTGACAGCGGTTTGGCCCTTTGGTTCCTTAAGAATTACAGTTTGAAGATTTAAGAATACTTTTGTATTCAGTGAGCTCTTAATATATTAAAGTATTTCAATTAGTGCAAAGGAGTGGAGATTATAATGAACACAGAGATAAAACATGAAAATGAATGTATTATAAGGTAGCATGTGATTAATACCTTTTTAATCTCTGTTTTTTTAAAACCACTTAGATATCTCTGTGATAACATTTCAGGTTTAGGAGTCATTGACAATGTAGTTTGTAAATTCACTTTCCATCTAAAAGGATTGTCTTGTAGTAATTGAAAAAAGAGACTAAAACATATGTCATGATATAGATATGATCTAAGGGCCATTTATGCATAAGGAAAAATAAAGTAATTCTATTTGGGAAGACTAGAACTGAGTGATTTCTGAAGGAAATTAGATTTCAGCTGGGCTTTGATGAGAAGATAGTGGGAAGCGTAGTAAATAATGTGCTTAGGTAGAGTGGGATGCATGGGCTTTGGTTTTATCCTACCACACTTGGGCACATCACTTCACTTTTTTGAGGCTTATTTTCTTCTTTATATAAAGGGGGGATGGGGGTAAATTGGTACTAAAAATAGGTGCATAGCTGCTACCGCTCTCCCTTCTGTTTCCCTGACAGATATCACTAATTAAGTATACCGCTCTTTACAGATAAGCCTAGATAAAGCCTCAAAATCCTTTCCAAAATAGCAAGTGGATAGAGATAATCTTATGGAAGCTACAAAAAACTTCCTAGAAATAATAAGCAAATTCACAAAGCCTAGGATACAAAAATCAATATACAAAACTCCATTGTTATTTCCATATTCTAGCAATGAAATATTGGAATGTGAAATGAAAGATACAGTAGGCTATCTCAGAATAACCCTACATGCCCTGTCTCCTGGGCTGTGCTTGGTATGGCCAGTTTTAATTTTAACCATTTTATAAATATACAGCTATGTCTCATTGTGGTTTTAACTTGTATTTCCCTAATGAATAATGATGCTTACCATCTTTTTATGTGCCCATCCACATATCTTCTTTGATGAAGTGTCTGTTGACCTTAATTTTACCCATTTTTAATGGGTCTTTATATCATTGAGTTTTGAGAATTCTTTGTATATTCTGGATACAAGGGTTTTTTTTTATTATATATATGATATTTAAATATTTTCTCCTAAAATGTGGCTTACATTTTCATTTTCTTAAGACTGATTTTGAAATCAGAAGTTATTAATTTTTGGAGTCAAGGTTATCAATTTGTTATTTAATATATTTTATATATAATGCTTTTGATGTCAGAACAAAGACAATTTTGCCTCACCCAATATCACAAAATGTTCGATCTTTTCTTCTAGAAGTATTAATTTTAGGTTTGTGATTTGTTTTTTGCTAACTTTTGCATATGGTGTGAGGTATAGAACGTCTTTTTTGTGTGTGTGCATATTTTAGGTTGTTTCACGGAGGAGGGTAAATCTAGTCCCTATTATTCCACATTGGCCAGAAATGGAAGTGTTTCACATTATTGATTATTGCTACATTAAATGAGTGCCTAAGATGAAGATACTTATTAAGAGAAAGTAGAGACTTGAATACATTAAAGGAAGAAAAGAATCTTCCAGACAGAGGGAGGACTCTGGGCTAGGAATAAGGTTCTGCATTTAGGGAATACCGAGAAAGCTGGTGTTGCTGAAACAGAGTCAATGAGGGGAGAGTAGTAATGGATAGTTTTACAGAGGTGAGAAAGAGACTTGGACTCTTTAAGAACTTTGGATAGTTTTCTAATCATCCTGACATATTATGGTTCGGATCAGAGGAATGATTGGATTGTGCATACATTTTTTTTTTTTTTGTAAACTTGCATCTAATATTTATTAACATGTTTCTTAACTACAGATTGTATCCAGGATGATGCCAGTATAATACTTTAGTAATGCTAAACATCACATAAATTGTGGTGTTGGAACCCACAAGCCCAGCTGGTGTTTGCTTGTCTCAGGAGGTTTTGGGTTTTTTTTTTAATTTTAACCTTTTTTTATTATGTTAATCACCATACATTACATCATTAGTTTTTGATGTAGTGTTCCATGAGTCATTGTTTGTGTATAACACCCAGTGCTCCATTTAGTATGTGCCCTCTTTAATACCCATCACCTTCAGTGTCATTTAGGGAATTAACTCTGGGAGGCAAGAGATTCATATAATAATCCAAATGAGAGAAGATAATGGATTTGATTAGAGTGTTAGCAGTAGAAGTGCTAAGTAGTGGTTAGATTCAGAACATGTTTTATGGATAATAACTACAAGAATTTTTAATAATTGGAAGTTAGGAATAAGGAAAATAGATAAAGCAAAGCAACTCCTGCGTTTTGAGCTGTAACAACAGTGCCATTTATTCAAATGAAATTTAGGGGAGAAGGGACTTTCATGGCAGAGTAAATTAAGAGTTTAATTTTGGATATGCTCAATTTGAAATGACTATTAGATATACAGGTGGAAATTCAGGTAGCCTCACACAATCAAAGGATAGTATTCTTCAAATGAATGTTATACTGTAGCAGTAAAAACTCACCTCATTCAACAAGCTGTTTCTGATAACCTCCTCTCTCTACTATCCATCCTATATTCTTAGAAGTTGACACTGAGATTTAGTCTCCTGAAGCAGGACACACTGTAATCCTCCACCATATTCCTTTTTGCTATTCATTATGTAGTTCTTGGTACTTTCACTCTGGAAAACAAGTCCCATTTTGTTCATATTGCCTCCTTGAAAAAAGAAGCTCTTTGAAGGAATTATATAGTCAGCGTTACTCTTTTCAGATAATAAAACTGTACAACCACTTCCACCAAAACCCCAGGGTCTGAAGTGAGGCTTTGTTATAATAAAGAAAACTTGATTTCCTTAAGGAAATCCATTGGAATCCCAGAAACAAAGACAGAAATAACCAGTATCTCCTCTGTGTATGAGGCTTCACCATGTTATTTGGCTTTTATTCCTATGTAATTCTGAAACTGTAAAAAATGTATTCATCTTGACAAAACTGAACAATTCAAGGGTGGATTCCTTCTTTACTACCTTTTTGTACTGTATTAGATACTTAATAATTTGGAAATGAGAGCTTATTAATTAAAGGATATGAGAAGATTCTGGAAGGTAGTAAGAAGTTGTTACTGCCTAGTGCTGATGACAGATTTGATAGTCAAATATTAATAATAGCAATAGTAATTATTACATTTTTTTTATTTAAGATTTATTTATTTGAGAGAAAGAGTGGGAGGGAGGGACAGATGGAGAGAGAGAGAGGAAAGAAAGAATCTCAAGCAGACTCCCCATTGAGTGCAGAGCCCAATGTTGGGCTCGATTCCACAACCCTGAGATCATGACCTGAGCCAAAATCAAGAGTCAGACACAACCAACTGAGCCACCCAGGTGCCCCTAATTATTACATTCTACATTGTGGCATTTTGTGCATTTCTATCACATTTACACTAGCCATCACATTCTATCATTCCAGAATAGATGGTCTCATTTGCTGGATATTCTCAACTTAAATCCTCTTACATAAATTTCTCTTAAATTTTTGTTAAGAATAAAAATATCCTAAACTAACAATCACTACTGTATAACACTCAATGCATTTAAACTTAGGAAAAGAAAAAATGGAAATGTTCACTCAAAGTAGTGCAACTTTAAGAACCTGAAACAGCAGAATTCAGATTAGATGTGATAATTCCAGGCTAGATCTAAATAAGCTGTTAAGGAGTTAAAGATAGTTGTCATATGACGAATTAGTTTGACATGATTTAGTGATGTGATGCGGGCATCCAGATGGCTCATGAAAATATTTTCTTTATTTATGTGGCCAGCATTATGGAGCATAGAGTTAGTTTGCTATCTGAAGTGTTAGCCCTCCTAACTCGGACATTATTTTTCTTGATTATATTCCTCCACATCTGTACCCACTAATCACCATCATTCTTAGTCTCACGGTTTCCAATTCAACCCTTGCTTGAATAGAGTATGGGTGGTTTCAGTTCTTTTTCCCATTGTGTATTTGTGATGGGTGGGGTCGGCAGACTAATTATTAAATTGCTTTGCCTATTGGTATCAAGAGGAGCTAATGTCTGTATTAGTCTGACTAAAGACCTTCTTGTTCTACAGTTGAATTAAGGATACTTTGTTTTGTCTAAATGAGTAGGACTTTACACAAAAAGCACAGAGTTAAGATCAAAGAAAAGGAACTTTTTTTTTTTTTAAAGATTTTATTTATTTATTTGACAGAGAGAGACACAGCGAGAGAAGGAACACAAGCAGGGGGAGTGGGAGAGGGAGAAGCAGGCTCCCCACTGAGCAGGGAGCCCGATGCGGGGCTCTATCCCAGGACCCTGGGATCATGACCTGAGCCGAAGGCAGACGCTTAACGACTGAGCCACCCAGGTGCCCTGAAAAGGAACTTTTAATACTGCTTCTCATTCCCCATAGATTTAATGATGTGAAAGGGGGTGAATCTCTCACCCTAAAGAAAGTAAAGGATTAACAGCTTCTCACATTCTAGTATATTAAAATGGCTTTAAATGCTGCTAACAAAGGGACATTCTTCAGGAAGCAAGTGCCCATGGACCAGGCAGATGCATTTCGCTCACTTTGACTCTGCCTACATTTGGAAGATACCACAATATTATTTTGGGTCTAAAATGATTTTTGATGGCCATACACTTAGAGACCCTATTTATTTACCCTCAATTTTAGGCTAGGCTTTGTCCTTCTTTAATCTGTTCCATCTTGCTGAGTACAGAATTGTGCTCTGTGGTTCAGAGAGAAACAGTAAAATATAGCATTGTGATTACCTCCCTTTCTACATCCCTTCAACCTTTGTAGTAATTGGCCTATGGAGAAGGATGTCTGTCTGATACATTTATGACCAATGAAGCATGAAGGAAAGTCACTGAGGTGGGAATTAGTCTGAGGGAAGTCTCCCCACTCCCCAGAGAAGGCCATAGACAGAGACTCTCCCACTTTTTTGTCTGGATGTTGTTCTCTCTGAATATATTTCAATAAGTACTAGGTCATCTTACTATACAGGCTGAGGAAAAAAACCTCCCAAAGAAGGAAGACTAAAAATGTAGAAAGAATCTGGATCTTAAAAAAAAAAAAAGGATTTATTTTTTTGTTATTTTAGAAAGAGTGAGAGAGCGTGCATGTGGGGAGGAGGGGCAGAGGGAGAATCCTAAGCAGACTGCGCACTGAGCCCGGAGCCCAATGCGGGGCTTGATCTCATGAGCCTGAGATCACGACCTGAACCGAAACCAAAAGTCAGACACTTAACCAACTGTGCCACCCAGGCGCCTCAAGAATGTGGATCTTTAATGATCCTGTTGATCTACTGATAACATCATTCTGGAACCCCACACTATTTCTGGTATTGCAATTATGAGATGATCTATTTCTTTAATGTTTTCTTGCATTTTTGAAAGAGGATTATTCTTGATGGAGATAAAAGAATCCTAACTGATACATGATAGTAAGTGTTTCAGTTAATGACTGTGCCCATGATGAAGGGTCATTTCATAATGAAGTCTGTGGCTTCTAGTAGATGTCTTAATAGAAAAAGTATTAGTAGGAAGAGTAGGTTTTCTTTCTCCCCATTTACAAAGTGTTATCAATCCCTAAAATTAATTCCTTAGGGGCCTGGACCCTATGTAGCTTCTTTCAAGGGTAGCTATAGTTATATTCTTCTGAAAGTAAAAGTCTAAATCTTTTAGATTTGAAATAAGTGCTATCAAATGGAACCTTTATCATATAATCTAAAGAATTATACCTAGTCTCACTTGTTTCTGGTTTTAAAAATACCAGTCAGTATTAAAAAAAGGAAGTCATGACATTTTATTAATAGATTAGGTCGCTAAGAGTTGTTGAATAAACCGAAGAATTGCTGTAAAAAAGAGAATTTAGATCAATTCCTTGGTGCCTAACACTTTCTGGATACAGCTTCCCTTGTATCTGTCTGAGCTTGCTAGACCTCAGGGGAACCCTGCTGAAAACCTACTTACCAAAATAGAAATTAGGACATTCTAATCATCTCCAGGATCAAAATGAAAAAGTGGCAATGCTTGGGGATTGGGAGGTTTATATGTTTTCATTTTTAGTTTCTAACTAACAGATCAATTTGTTTTCTTTTTAATAGATAAAATCATTGATAAAAATATAATTTAGCCTTTTTACAGGTTAGTTTATTACATTGCTTAATAGAAATTTGATGTCCTATGTATTGTATTTACTATGTGAGTCCTCTATTAATTTGAAATGTTTTATGGCACACCATAAGATGTACATCATAGTATATCATAGATATACTATATACATATATATGGTACATCGTTGGAGTAAGAAAGCTGAGTTCTCATCATTTTTCTGTGTGATATGGGGCAAGCCAGCTTCTGTGAATGTCATTTCCCTCATCTCAAAAGAAAGCTGTTGTAAGGATCATGTACAATATTGTAGGAATAAAAACATTTTGTAAGTTATATACATAAAAAGGAGTTGTAACTCTGGCACACTGGCAGGTTTGGCTGAAATAGAAGAAGCTTATTATTTAATGCATAAAATAAATATGTTGTCTATTTTGTAAAATAGAGCATTGCATATGAAATAAGCAAAATACAGTAACCACAAGTGATACAGAGGGAGTGAGTGATGGTCTCAGTCAGAGGGGATGGTAGATATTTGTCAAGCACTGAATGCCTGAGCTGGATTTGGAAGTGTGCTTTCACAGAGTTAACTTTTTCCTCATCTAGAGAATAGGATGTTCTGTATAAAAGCATGGAGATAGCCAAGAGCATGTTTTGTGCCGGGAACAGCAAGTCAGAGTAGCCCAAATCTAGCAGTCCTGGAGGTTGGAGGTGGGGTGGTCAGGTTTAGTGTAGATTGTAAGGAAGTGTGAATCTGAATGGGATCAAACCGGAGGGCTCATTTATGTGCTGGTGAGGGACATGGGCATACCCTGTAGGCCTGGTTCATCACTGGAATGACCAGAAGATTTTGGAAGTTGTTATTATTGGCCTCATCCCAGACCTTCTGAATTGGAATCTTGGCTAGGGGATGGAGTGGGTGGTGAGACTCAGAGCTACATCTATACAACCCTGGTATCAGTTAGGCTTCAGAACCACTGGCCTGGATAAAAGGAAGCCACTAGAGGAATTTGAGCAGCAAAATGACATGGTCGTATTTGCACTTTAAAAACTGACTTAAATAGCTGTGTTGGGCATGGCAGGAGGGGAGTGCAACCCAGAGGATAGAATTCAGGGGATGACAAAAACCTGGGAGCCAGATAAGAGGATTAAGAGCAGCAAAGTAGGTGGCAGGAGGGTGCTGAGTGGGCTGACAGAGGAGGAGAGAGGTAGGAGATGAGGTTGGTGGTGCAATAGCCTGTAAGACAAGGAAGGCCCTGTGGCCAAGAATAAGAATGGGACTTTTCCCTAGAAAGAGATGGGGAGCCCTGGAGCATTTTAAGCAAGACAGTGACATGATTCACTGCTTGGAAACTGATTTTGACCTGATTACAGGGAGTTTCATTAATAAGCGGCACCTTAACAAGGGGTTCTCAGCTTGAGGCAAATGTTTCCTTAGTGCAGGGGCCCTTGGGCAGAGAGCTGGAATAGCTGGTTCTCCTGTCAGAACTCCAGTTTCTTGGGGCACCTTGGGGCACCGCTCAGGCGGTGAAGCAGCTGACTTGATTTTGGCTGAGGTCATGATCTCCCAATCCTGGGATCGACCCCTGAGTTGGGCTCCATGCTCAGCGGGGAGTCTGCTTGAGGATTCTTTCTCTCTCCCTCTGCCCCTCCCCCTGCTCTCTCTGTCTCAAATAACTAAATCTCTTATTTTAAAAAAAGAACTCCAGTTTCTAGGGCATGTTAATCCATTCAGATTAATAAAGACAGGGAAAGAGGAAACAGTAAGCTCTGATTTACAGGAAAATATTAAAGAAAACCAAAGACAAATACCCCACGGTAAGTAAAAGAAAGGAAGATCTCAATGCCAAAAAATCAGCCAGGTTTTCACTCAGGGAACTGAATAATGTCCTATGATCACTGAATGTAGTCCAACACAAAGAACTCTTGCTGTATGTGTCGATAATTGGTTGTAGTTAACTGCAAACCTTTAGATTTCTTATAAAAGTCCCAGGTTTAAGTATTCAGCATTGTGGTCATGTGCCCATCTCTATGTCCTATGTTTTTTGGGGAAATGTATTTATCATAATTCTAATCTAACTTTGTTTCTAGTTGCATTTGGCCTTGTGTAAATCATTTAAATCTCTAGTTTATTAGACTGAACAGAATTGGATTTGCAATTAGTTCTGTATTTTTTTAATTCCATTGTAATTAGCATACAGCTTTATATTAGTTTCAGGTGTACAATGTAGTGATTCAACTGTTCTATACATTACTTAATGCTCCTCACCACAAGTGTACTCTTAATCCCCTTCACCTATTTCACCTCCCCACCCCCCCTCCCCAACCTTCCTCTCCTCTGGTAACCAGTTTAGTCTCTAGAGTTAAGAGTCTGTTTTTTTGTTTGTTTGTCAAAAACATGGAGTGTTTCATGAATTTGCATGTCATCTTTGTGCAGGGGCCATGCTAATCTTCTCTGTTTCTTTCCAATTTTAGCATTTAGCACATGTGCTGCCAAAGTGAATACGATACATCTCGTTTTTTGTCCCAAGTTCTTCCAGTGGACATTTGAACATGTTTTATAAACTTTTGAACCCTAATTTCCGCTTCTATTTATAAGGTCAATACGAGGGTCAAAGAAGCTAAGTTTAGATAATATACCAGAACAGTGCCAGACATACAGTAGGCCCTCTGTAAAAGCTGGTTGCCCTTTTCCAACTGCTTCTCCTCATTTTGAAGATGGAGAGATAGGAGAGAAGAGCAGAAGTGGCCAGCATGTGGCCCCCAAGCCATTTTCACTTCTTGCCTTCATGGCAGACATTCTACTTGATGACAGCCTTCTTTGTTTTGAAACCAGAAGTAGCCTCAAAATCCTCCCAACACAGAACCTTAAGCTACTTCTACCAGCTGCATGGATGTGACATTTAAGATGAAACCTCTCTGGGATGCCTGGGGGGCTCAGTTGTTAAGCATCTGCTTTAGGCTCAGGTCATGATCCCAGGGTCCTGGGATTGAGCCCCACGTCGGGCTCCCTGCTCCGTGGGAAGCCTGCTTCTCCCTCTCCCACTTCCGCTGCTTGTGTTCCCTCTCTCTTTGTCTCTCTCTCTGTCAAATAAATAAATATTAAAAAAAAAAATGAAACCTCTTTGTTATCCCTGCCCTGGATAATCTCTAAGGTTGTAGCTGAGACACTCTGAGCCCACAACATATGGAACCCAATTTTCAAAATTATACAACTGAGTGGAAAGCAGAGTTTTCAAAGCTCTGAAGGTACAAGCAATAAGATATAGAATGGGACAGCTTGCTGATGGAGGCTTTCAGGAACCCCTGAGAGTGGCAAAGAGGTTGGAATTGGTCATTGTGGAAGGCAGAATTAAGACCCCACGAAGTTGTCTGTGTCTCAATTCCTGGAACCCGTGAATGTATTACCTCACCTGACAAATGGATTTTTTGGTTGTGATTAAGAATCTTGAAGTGGGTAGATTGTCCTGGATTATCTGGGTGAGCCCAATATATTAACAAAGGTCTTTATAAAAGAGAGAGGGAGGCAGGAGGGTCAGAGTCAGAGGAGACGTAAGGATGGAAGCAGAGTCGGAGATGCAATCAGTCAAAGAATGCAAGCAGCTTCCAGAAGCTGGAAACGGCAAAGAACTGACTCTCTCCCCAGAGCCTCCAGAAGGAATGCAGTCTTACTGACACCTTGATTTTAGCCTTGTAAGACCCATTTTCAGCTTCTGACTACCAGTACTAAAAAGTAATCAATGTGCGTTGTTGTTATAAGCCACCAAATTTATGGTAATTCATTACAACAGCAATAGGAAATTAACACAGGCCTTTAAAGAAGGGCTTGGATAGACAATAAAAGAGGGACAGTTTGGGTGAGTAGTAGATGATAAGCAGAGGCTTAAATGTGAGAATAAGCAAAGTAGACAGTGGGAAGTATGGATCCTGACCAGTTTGAAGAGGTGGGATAGGCTGCTGCCAAGAAGGAACTCAGCTCAAGAGTTAAGCCTTGGATAGGTTTGATAGCCTGAATTTGAATCCTACTTCTGATTTTTTTCAGTAACCTTGGTCCAGTTACTTAATTTCTCTAGCATTACAATGTTATCTATAAAACTGAGAATACCAGTATTGCCTATTTCATTGGATTAAATGAGATCGTAGATGTAAAGTGTCTAGTACTGAATAGTGCTCCATAATGGGAAGTGCTATTTTTTATGAATGGAAGACAAAGGTGAATTGCCACTTCATTAGATTATAAAAAGCTCTGACTACCAGTGTGAGATTAAGAAGCTTTACTTCCAAGACATCTCGTGACCATCAGAAGATCTTGAAGAGGAAACTAACTTAAAAACACAAAAAGACTCCTGTGGTAAATTAATATGGCAAAGACAAGACAGGAAAACCATCCATTGAAAGGGAAAGTTTGAAGGATAGAGGTTGATCTTCACATTAGTATAGGAAAAGTTAGGCACATATTGCTCAAGCATGTTGGCTGACTCTAATGGCTTATTATAGGGGTAGAATGTAGTAGAAACATCCCCAGGTTGGTAGTTCAGAGAAAAAGTTTCTTGCTCTGGCTGTGTCAGCCACTGATGATCACCTTGAGCAAACCCCTAATCTCTATGATTTCAGGTCCCCATTGGCGAACTCAGCCCTCATGGCTCAGTATTTGCTGAGGCCCTGCTATTTCCTAGTCATACTTCTCTCTTGGGCTTATCTTTCCTGTGAGCCTGAGGTCAAATGATTTATCTTCAGAAAACTGCAAGGATAAAAGAAACCTCCTGAAAAACAAATTAGTCCTAATTGCTATGAATCTCAGTAACTATTTAAACCCTGCACTTACCAAATACTTAGATTTTTTTTTTTTTTACAAGGATGTGAAGAGTAGCTACAGGACATTCAAAAGGTATAAATCAACATGTAAATATTGCATTTCATATCCAATTAGATTGTTTCTATCCATGCTAAGCATCTCCTGTGTGGCATCTTTTGGACAGGGCCTTTTGCCTAAAACAAGCCAGGGCAAGTGAACAACTTTTCCCCACATACTTCTAGTCAACCAGAATGGCACAGCTGGGTATCGAAACCATAAGTGTGTTTCCTGCTCACAAATTATTACTTCAATAGAATTACCCTTATCAAGGAGAAAATCTTGAATAAAAATTGTCCAAATAGCATGTGAAAAAAAGCAAAAGGTAAAAAAAAAAAAATACTTGAAATAGTTTTAGATCCAATATTTTCCAATAATAAGTGAGAACAGAATGCTTCCTGCCTTTAGCCAGTAACCCAGGGCCTAACCTTCCCTTTGGTACAGAGTGAGATGTTGACAGTAATTTGAAGAAAAGTGCTATCATCAGTCAGGACACCTTTGATGCTAAAGGAAGCATTTTTAGAAGAGGAAATAAATAATACAGCAACAAACAGGGAAGACCATAGACAATCACAGTTATTTACATTGTCCAGGCATCACTGGATCCCCCAGCACTCTGAAACCACCTTGCTTTAGTATCTAAATAAAAGAACCCCAGACCCCAATCTCACAAAGTGTGAGAAGTCAAATGCCTTGCCAGGTGCCTGAGAATTCCTGGAGTGGGGGAGGATGTGGGTTGCTTATTGCCCCAAGGGCGGGTCCAGTTTCCAGCTCAGTTTTGACCTCTCTCAGATGGACTCTGACGCCCTGCCAAGATCTGGAGCTGTTCCAACTCTAAATTTGGTCTGCTTTGCTCCAAAACTTAAGCATATTGCCCCTCTCCCACACCGTATTTTCTCCACATTGGTTACATAAGCTGTCTAAGCAGAGTTCATGGAAGATGGAAGGAAAGCAAAGCAGAATTATGGAACCAACCAGAAAACAACTTAAAATTGAACACATCAGCCCTTGTGAGGTTAAGGTTTGCAGTTACCAACCTCTGTGGGCTCTGGCTTCTCACCAGGTTGTTGAGGCCTCACTTCACCTTCTCTCAGAAAACCTGTCTTCAAATCCTCTCTTCTGCGAGTGTCCAGAAGCACTGCCTCTATTTTCTTTGTTCATGAAAGAGAGACTTAAAAGTCTTAGTACTTCATTATAGAGAGCCATTTGACTCCTCTAAATAAAACTGCTGAAGCAGCCATTACATCACACATCTGCCCAGGGAATGACTTTTCTCAAACTGAAGTGCCATCTAAGTGAGGCTCAAGCCTTAGCACCAAGAAGCCCGCAGCATGGAGGTTAGGTATTTCGGACACAGCTTGAGGATTAGGGACATGGGCTCAAGTTTACCTGGACTGTGTGTTGAGTGTGGGGGAGAGTGGGTAGAGAGTAGGAGTGTGGAGGATAGAGAGTTCTCTTCTGTCTCTGAACAGACCCCGGAAATGCCAGGTCTTTTGTTTTTGTTGCTGTTGCTCTCTTTCTCCTCCTCCACCCTCTTCCCTTCCATTCCTTCATCCTCCTCCTAGCCTTCCTTTCTTTCTTTCTCTTCTTCCTTCTACTCCTTTTTTAAAAAAGATTTTATTTATTTGAGAGAGAGAAATAAAGAGAGACAGAGTACTAGTGGGGGTGGGGGAGCGGCAGGCAGAGGGAGAAGCAGGCTCCCCGCAGAGCAGGGAGCCCGATGTGGGGCTCGATCCTGGGACTCCAGGATTATGACCTGAGCTGAAGGCAGAAGCTTAACCGACTGAGCCACCCGGGCATCCCCCCTTTTACTCCTCTTTTATACCTCCTCTTCTTCTTATATTAAGTTTGAGAAAATTAATCCTAAAATGGATAATTTATTTTACTACAGAAAATCCAGACTCTCTAACCTGTCTTCAAAGCTCTCTGTAATAAGGCCCAGCCTGCCTTACTTGCCAGTTAACCCCTTTGTGTAGCCTGTGTTTTAGCAAAATGGAATCATTTACAGATCCCTGACCTCTCCCCACAGTGGAGGTCTTGCTTATTCTATTTATACCTACATAGTCAGGATTCTCCAGAGAAACAGAACCAATAGGAGAGTATAGAGTATATACATATACTCTATCTATCTATCTATCATCTATCTATCTATCTATCTATCTATCTATCTATCTATCTATCTAGATTACATGTATATAGGTATTTACAGATATAAATACATATATATATATAGAGAGAGAGAGAGATTATACGTATATAGGTATTTACAGATATACATATATAGAAAGAGAGAGAGAGATGATTAACAAGATCTTGATAGATAGAGAAATGGGCTCATGCCATTATGGAGGCTGAAAATTCCCATGATCTGCCATCTGTTGGTGGTATAATTCAGTCTGAGTCTGGAGGCTGGAGAACCAGAGGAGCCGATGACATAAATTCCTTTTGGAGGGCAGGAGAAGAGATGTGATTTCCTGACTCAATTAGTGAGGCAGGAAATAAAAGGGGGGGGGGTAAATACCTTTCATTCTACCTTTGGTTCTATTCAGACCCTCAATGGATAGGATGGGACCCACCCACGTTGGGGAGGGGAATCTACTTTAGAGAGTCCACCAGTGCAAATGCTAATCTCATCCAGAAACACCCACACCAACAGACCCACAAACAATGTTTAATCTGGGCACCTATAGCCACTCAGGCTGACACTTCAATTAATCATCACAACACCAGTTCCATAGTTCTAAACCCAGCCCACTCTTGAAAATGCAATTTAGCATTACATTTCTCATTACTCAAGTATAGATAATATTCCTACTCTGACCACCTTTCAGGCTCCCATGAGGTTTTGCCTCCAAAATAGAGATGGTGGATACCTTCAATCTGCTCTCCAGTTCTGCTACTTTGAGTCAAATTGTAGAATCAGAAAGAGCTGTATTTGAATTCTGGCCTTGTTTCTTCTTAGTACTTATTTATTTATTTTTACCTATTTATTTATTTTTTACCTTGGGCAGACTATTTTACCTCTCTGTGCCTCATTTTGCTCATCTGTGAATGGGAATAAAATAATACCTCAAGGGTTGTTGAGGGGATAAATAAAAGAATGTAGATACACTCCTTAGCACAGTACCTGACACACAAAAAGAGCTGTATGAGCATTAGCTATGTATCACTGTTTTCTAACATTTAAATAAGACTCCATGGTTTAAAAACACTCTTCTGGATTTATAAGCCCAAAATACCCCATGAAATAGGTAGAACAAATTTTTATGCATATTTTACAAATAAAGAAATGGGGTTTTAAAGAAACTTAGCAACTTTAACTGGATTCTAGCGAAAATTAAAGGCCAAGCTGTCAGCTTCATCTGTTTTTGACCCTGCATTTAGTTACAGATAAATTGCACTCACCTGAGCAGGACCTTTGTTCTTTAAGGAGCCTCTCACACAAATGTTCTAGAAATAGAAAGTGTGGGCTGCATGGACCCCAGTGCCACTGTTCAGGAGACTAAAATAGGGGTGGGAGAAAGGAAGAAAGGTTGCATGTTGGGTTGTAAATTCCCCAGGAGAGAAATAATTGAAGAACTGTTTATGATAGAAAACTATAATTAGGAGTAATGGGATGAAATTAAGGAGAGGGAAATAACAAGTTTATAATAAGGTTCCAGTATGAGGTATTCAAATTTAATTGTGTTTTTTAAGTAATGTCAGACTCCCAGATGCTGTAGCGATGAAGACTGTATACAAATGGGTGCATAAATAAATGACTTTATAATCCACACAATCAAACTAGTGTGCCTTATAAGCCAAGATGCCATTTTGCAATTACACATTTAGAATTGGCACGGCAATATGCAAAAAGAAAAAATCTTTTATTGGGCTGGGAATTTGATTGTTTCCTATGTCTTATAACCTTACAACTTACTGAGAAGAATGGAGAAATCCCGCCTCCTCTACCAAAAAAAAAAAAAAAAAAAGTCCAGGCTCTTCCGCTTATTAGATCTGCATATGTTGCGATCCATTTTTGAGTTGAAGCATCACACATTAGGAGGTTAATTTAACCAATAGAATGTTACAGTCAACCACTTCAGTTGCATTGTTCAGACCCTCAGAGACCTAAGGAGTGAAGGGGAAAAATATTCATACTAATTTTTACATCTCCCACACTGGAGACACAGTTAATAAAGTCATTCAGAACGAGTGCTACAGGAAATGTGGGAACTTGAAGAGGATGCCCTGCTTTTCTGTTATTGGCTTCTCAGTGGAATCAAATTATTCAGAGTTCTTTGTTTTAAGGTCATTATTTTTCATTAGACAAGCTGCTGCTGTTATCCACAAGTTAATAGTGGGAATATTTCTGGCTGACGCAACAAATACAGCCATAGTTCCACAGTTATTAATGCCACTAACAATTTAGGATACAATAATGACTGTGCGCCATGGCATTTAGCATTCACACAATAGCAGGGAACTTGCTACTGATCTGTGTTCTGAAAAGAGAACACACACACACACGCAGGCGCATGCACTCACGCGCTGAACCCGTAATAGTCACTTGCTGATGACTACCAAATACATCATGGCAACTAAATGGAATTTTATAAGTGTAGGGTGTCCAAGTGTGATTCATGATATAAGAAGAGAAATTCTGATACAAAGCACTGGTCTGGGAGTTTGAACGGCTTAAGGCAGCATTAATAGTCATGTTGAACTCATCCAGATGGTAAGGACATATGCAAAGACCTCACTAAAGTGTTTGCAGAATTCTTTCTGCCAGGATATTCCCAGTGGGAATTGTGTGACTGGTCAGTCGGTCACCGGTTCTAATGCTAACATGGTTCGACTCTAGGCTAGTCCTGGCCCCAAGCACAGTAACAGGATTTTACCTTTCTCAGAGATTTATGAGATGCATTGGCATGTTAAAGTCTCCATGGAGCTCTGTAATACATGGACACAACATTTTTTATTTTATTTTAATTTTTTTTAAAGATTTTATTTATTTATTTGTCGGAGAGGGAGAAACAGGCTCTCTGCAGAGCAGGGAGCCCGATGCAGGACTCGATCCCAGAACTCTGAGATCATGACCTGAGCCGAAGGCAGACGCCCAACCAACTGAGCCACCCAGGCACCCCGGACACAACATTTTTAAAAATTATTTGTGCATTGAACCCTTTGTTTGAATTACTAATTAACATTTTGCATACCAACATTTAATGAATATTAGTTTGAAAACAAGATCTTAATCCTCCTGCCTCTTCATATACACAAACACACATGGGGAATTTTCATGATTCAATAGAAGGAATGCTGCTCCCCATAACTTTCCTACTGATGAAACTCAGATGCTCCAATGGTTGGCAATCTATGGCTATGTAAGAACCTTTCTGCTGTGCATTCTTCCTCTGAACCCCAGTCTGGAGAGTTTGCTGGACTCACTTGGGCCTGTTGGGTTTCTCTTATTCTATCCCAGCAAAACTTCTATTATCCAATAAATTTCCAAATTCCACCATGGTTGGGGCATTTTCTCTCTTCACAAGATCCCCCACATATCATCACAACCAAGCCAACTAATGCGACAGATACAAAACTTCTTGAGAGAAGCAGTCATCGCTGTATCACTGGAGTCTAGTTCAGTGTCTGTCACAAGGTCAAGGCTTACTGATTGTGACTAAATTAAATGAAAACCACCAGGGCTTTTCACAAATTCATTCAGTTGGCTAGAATGGTGGCCAAAGATTTTCTGACCAATGTTTTCAAGGCTTATCACTGTTCTCCCAATTCCTAATTGCTCCCTGCTCACCATCAATAAGCATGTTTCAGCAACCACATGAACAGATGAGTGCTTCATAGGGCAAGTTCAATTGACTTATTCCTTGTCCTTTGAGAGCAGACAGTCTCCATTTCTTTTCCTCATAAGAATCCATAATTTAATTCAGTTACTAGAATGTGACAAATTGCTATCATAACTTATATATCTTTTCATATTCAGTAGTTTGTCTTGTCTCCTACCATATCAGGTTCCCAGGCAGATCAGCCCTTATTCAATACAGACTAAATACATCCATAAACCAGATTGTTCAAAGTGCAGATTAGCCGCTTTCATTTTCTGGTTAACTAAAGGTTGCACTCCAGTCTGCTGGCCTGCTCTGAGACTGGATGGCTTCCTGAGTTATCATCCTATTGCATGGGTTCTGCGTTGTGTTAGAGATAGGGAATCATGACTCATAGGAGGTCAGGAGTGAGAGGATCTTAGAAATTGTCTAGTAATAGAATAGTTGTAATATCAGTGGTAACACTTTCACTACATTATCTTTACATAAGCTTCTTAAATTAGGAAGTATATTCTCATTATTTCAACCAGCCTATGAGATTGGCAGAAAATAAATACAGGGAAACACAGTGATTTGCTCAAGATCACATAACACCAGGATTTGGCACAGATCTTTTGCCTCTGAGCCCAGCATTCTTTCTCTATTATCTGAAGAGGAAGAAGGAGGAGGGGGAAAAAGGAAGGGAAGGAGAAAGGGGAGAGAAGTAGAGGAGTTAAGAGAAGAAAAGATAAAAGGAGAGAAGTACTTGAACCCAAGTATGTGCTTAACAAATACTTTTGAATGAATGATGATAATTCTTACATGCATATAAACTCTTTGTGCTTTAGTTTCCTCATAATTAAAATGGATAATATTCTCTACCACATGTTGTTGTGAAGTTTAAGTGAATTGCTATCCAAAAATTAACATATGTGTATGTGTGCATATTTACATATGTATCTTAGAATAGTGCTCATTATATAGTTAAGTACTCAAATAATGTCAACCATTATTAAATGTACAGTACTATACAGGTTACAAAAGTTTTGAAAATATTACCGTAATTCATCTTCAAAATAACTCTTCGAAATCTGTGATTATATCTTCATTTTATAGATGAGAAAATGGAAACACAAAGGGTTTAAGTGACAGTATTCAGGTGGTGGTAGCTGGATACTTGCCCACCCCACAGCTACCTCTTACAACTAGCCACAAATGGGAGTGAAGACTTCACAGAATGAGTGGTCGTGTCCATCATCACACAGTTCAGTTAGGTGCAGGATGTTGGGATCCATGTGTGCCAAGCCCAGGACACAACCTGGATACTGGGAACATCTTATTTTGTTTTCATCTACACTGTCAGCTTGTTATCTCAAAATGCGTCTCTTTCTCTTGATGAGAATAGTTCAGAAAGAAAAAGAATAATCTGCTAAGCAAATGATCTAGTTAATTAAGCTCTAGCTAAGATTTTACTTTCTAATTACACCTTCATACTAGAACATTTTGTAAACATTGACTATAAGGCAGAGAGACACATTGGGAAGGAACAGGTTAACCAGCCTGAATCTTCATTGCATTTGTAACTCAACCACTGGCTATAAAATAGGGAGCTCCCCCATCCCCAATCTGGAGCTTTGTCTCTGTTTTCCTCCCTTCCCCCGCCCCTTCTATTTTGGGTTACCAATATACCTTCTCAAGGCAGTTGGATCATAACCCAAGCTAATTCTCACCAAGAGAGAACACAAAGAGCTGTACTCCCAATGTTAGTACAGCTTCAGTTAGGCTGTAGATGACATCTCCTGCAGATGACATCTCCTGAGCATCCTGTCTTGGAGGGATTGATCAGGTGTGCTATGCTGAGCACTGTCTCTCCTGTAGGTAGGAAGCACTCCCCAAAATGTCAACTGGCAATTTGCTCACTGGTTAGGATCTTCACTAAATCAGCCATAGTGTGATCACAGTGTCATTACTTGGAATTAGAAAGAACTGACTTAAATTTTGAACCCACTGTTTACCTACTACATCTTTCTTCTTTGAAGAGTCAATTAAAGCTTTTGAATCTCAGTTTCCCTATCCAAAAACTGGAATAATAATATTTACCTCTGGGGTTTGTTGGAGAATGAAACAAGCCATGCATTAATGATACTTAGTCTAAAATCCTGTTATTCACTATTCATGGGTAGGTATGTTGAATAGCTATTTTTGACTGTGAGGTATTTGACATAAGTTAAATCCAGTCCCTCACTTTTTTAAAGTCCTGAGTCTGAACCACTCTAATGAACTCTGCTAGCAACCTCCTTCTTAAGGTCTGAGAGGAGAAATGTGTTAAAGGATTTAGGGAGACTTCATTTAACCTTGTGATGAGATGAAAACCACGCTCCCCCAAGTCAGTTCTCAGCCCTGTCAACATCTCTGCCTTTGTCTCTCTGTTAATTTTGTCCTGTTGGCCTAGACCAATACTACAAGGCATTTAACTGTGTTAATTAAAAATACCAGCCAAGCAAGATTCTTAAGGATGGATCTGCCAAAGGCAGTCTCCAGTTTTAAACAGCCAGATTGATTTAAGAGTTTTTAACCAACTGCTCTGTAAATTTCCCAGCCAACAGCTTGGTGTTGTGGAACAGTAAGTGCGGGTTGGAAGCCCAGTGGTTTGCAGGCTCTCTGCCATGTGAAGGAGCCACAGGGAGGGGAGTGAGAATAAAGCTTATCCTCAGGACAGTGGGAGAGAATCTGGAAGAGGACAAGGAAGGGAAATTAAGAATGTTACTTCAGATCCAGGTGCAGAATGATTAGCTGCTGTAACTTACTTTGGTCAGAACTTTGGAGGGTGCTGGAGCACTACTAAGTAGACTGCAAAGTTTCAGTAGACCAGGCTAGCTGTTGGACACATAGAAATGAGGGCACTGGGCGCCTAGGTGGCTCAGTTGGTTAAGCGACTGCCTTCGGCTCAGGTCATGATCCCAGAGTCCCGGGATCGAGTCCCGCATCGGGCTCCCTGCTCAGCGGGAAGTCTGCTTCTCCCTCTGACCCTCCCCCCTCTCATGCTCTCTCTATCTCATTCTCTCTCAAATAAATAAATAAAATCTTAAAAAAAAAAAAAAGAAATGAGGGCACTGCCTGGCAGTGAGGGTGTTTGTTTACAAAAGTCAGGCTTATGAGCTATTGGAAAAGGAATAGAAGATGGGACTCTGTGGTTTTCGTTCTGGAGAAAACAAACCACTTCAGTGCCCCATGGTGCAGATGGTGGGCCATGATGAGCATCCCCACCATGAGCAAGGCACATGCTGAGGTTTCAGGAAGCAGATGGTAACTGTGGCTTCCAAACAATCTGCCTGTAGCTAGTCAATATCCAATAAGTGGATGACAAGGGAGTAGAATCTACTCTTCTCCCCCTCCGACCCACCAATGGGATAGTAGGTGTAGGCAGTGTGTCAGGGTCTCAGCAGAGCTGGATTGGATTTAAAGATGCTTCTGAATGTTCTGAACCATGTGGGGACTTTCTCTTTGTGTTCTAGAATTACAACCTAGATTGTGCCTACTTTTTTTCAACACTTGAAATGAAGACGTGAAGTCTCACACTAATATATTGCTCATCATCCTTTACTGGGCACCTAGGAAGTTGGAAGTTCATTAAAATACAGATGCCTAAGCCTCAATACAGACCTGTTGGATCAAAATGGTGGTGTCCAAGTGTCTGTCTGTTTAAGAAGCACCACGTGTGATTTTGATATTTACCCAAGGTCGAGAAGCTTATAGGTTTTACTCTTTACACGGTAATGTGAAGACAATGCAGTGTGGGAGGTCCACGTGTCCTTGCAGTTCAAGAGTCCTAGCTTTAACACTTACCACATAAGGGCTTTGGGTCAATTACTTCACTTTTTAAATCCTTAGATTCCTCAAATGAAAATGGGGATGATGATAGTAATTCCACATAACATTGATATAAAGATTATTAAATGAGTTTACATACATTGAAATTATTTGCTCATATAGTATTAGTCCTTTGTTCTTTCTCAGACACAGTCATGATACAAATACCCCTGAGAGATGTAAAATGTCAACCAGAGACACCATATCAGAGTGGAAAGAATAAAGACAGGTCTGGATCCTAGTTCCCACTCTACTACTCTCTCCTCTTAGGTAAGAAATTTAAACTCCTGACACTTATATCTTCATTAGTAAATTGGTCTCATAAACTATAAGGTGATCCAAATCTAGTGATTGTCTAATTTTGAATGTCCCAACCTAAGAATGCTTTTACATTTTAAAGCATTGTTAAAAAAAAACAAAGAAAAAAATTATGTGGCAGACTACATATGGCTTACAAAGCCTAATATATTTACTGTGTTTTATGTCTGTGTTTTTTTAAGATTTTTTTTTTAATTTATTTATTTGAGAGAGAGAATGAGATAGAGCATGAGAGGGGGGAGGGTCAGAGGGAGAAGCAGACTCCCTGCTGAGCAGGGAGCCCGATGCGGGACTCGATCCCGGGACTCCAGGATCATGACCTGAGCCGAAGGCAGTCGCTTAACCAACTGAGCCACCCAGGCACCTCTATGTCTGTTTTTTTAAAGAAAACATTTGCTGATGCCTGGTCATAGAATTGCATTTCTCAAGCTTTAATATGCTCGTAAATCATCTGGAGATCTCTTTAAAATGCAGATTCTTATTTAGTGGGTCTGGGGTTGGGCCTGGGGGTCTGCATTCCTAACAAGCTACTAGGTTATGCTGATGCTACTTACTCAGGGACCACAGTCGAGTAGCAAGGGTCAGGCTAATTCAGATTTAACTGGTATGTGGTAGGCCTGGGCACTCCTTATGTTTACAAAGCGTACCAAGTGATGATAACATGATGATAATGTGCAGCCAGGGCTGAGAGCCACTGTTATTGGGATCATCTGAGCAGAATTTGTCTAATTAGCTGTCACCTTAGAAAACAGAATCAAGTCTCTGGAAATGTGATTCAAGACAGGTGAGTTCTGGTAGCAATGAAGACAACGGCAGATAAAAGGAAGAAGTTTGGCTGTTAATAGCCTATGCATAAAATGCCATTGTTTAGTTTCTGAATTTTTATGGGCCAGAACTTTTGTCTTATCTGTTCTTTTTTTAAATAGCTTTGGTTCATCTTCTCTTTCTTTTTCAACCTATGCTATCTGCGTGTCTGACCACGCTGGACTTGATTTCTGGTTCACTTAAATTGAATAACTATCAGCCCCCTTCTGTCAGACTTACTTGATGGCCCTGACCCCAAATTGAAAATAGGGATTGCTGGAATTTTAGACATAATAGCTGGAAAAGAATCCCAAAGACTAGGGTAGCAGTAAAATGCAAAACAATCTCTACTCCAATTTCTGTCTTGCCCTCCCATTCTCCCTCTCCTGTAGGCACACAGCATTATGACATAAAACAGACTAATATAATTAGCACTTAATTGTATAAACTGAAGGATTATTATTCCTCCGATATCCATCAGATGAATGAAAATACTGACAGTGAAAATAAAAACCTACCTCTGCCTTAGTACCCAGGAGAAAAGCAATAAAAAAGGACAGCTCTGATGCATCACACATTTCTAGCTTTGCCAGAGTTTTTCAGGTGTGACTTGACATTAGTAGGTGAACACTATTTGGATAGGGTCTTTGGGTGTGCTGGCAGTTTTACAGAAGTGGAACTGTTCTGGAATTTTGTAATTTTAGGCATTTACTTTTATGGCCCTTTGATTGGCCAAGTTAAGACTGAAATGAAATGTAATGTCACCAGTCTAAGAAGTTGGAAATAGTGACAAAGATCAGGCAAACAGAGCCATGACCTTTCACCGTGGTGGCTGGGAAGGAACACAATATAATAGGGGTGAGCCTTGGGCACATAGAGGGAGATGCCGGATGTTAGCAAGAAGAGAAAATAATTCAATTTGAGCTACCAGCCTCAGAGCCGTGTTTGACCCAACCACTGTCATCTGAGGCCAGGAACCAGTGCACAGCTGGAGACAGTGTGGTTGTGAAGCAAACAGATCAGGGGCCCAGGCCTCCGAAAGCCAGTTTCTCATTTATGGCCAGCAAACACTTTATTTTACTGCCTTGAGCTCTTTTCTATAGTACCTGTTTTATATATTTATATATGCAACACACCAGGTAGAAACTCCAGAAAAAGTTATCATTGGTCATAGATTGTCCTTTGTCATCATTAGACAAAGATGGTGGTCTCTGTCCACTGCATGAAGGGTTAACTTTGTAACTAGACCGATGGTCCCAGCCCAAGTATGGGGTGCTCAAAGGCCATTCCAAAGTAACCTTGAAATGGATCTATTGTCGCCACAAATGTAATGTGATGTATTGTCAACACAGATGAGATGCATGACTTACAAGTTAAAAAAAGAAAAAAAGAAAAAAAAAAAATAACTCTCCCAAAAGCTAAGTTTGAGATACTTGGGCTTAGAGAATTTAATTGATGGTTTAGAAAAGAAAAAAAAATCAGAATGGATTTGGGAAAGCTCTAGTGCTTTTCGTTGTTTTGTTTTTTTTCTTTTTTTTTTTTTTTTCATTTTTAATCTTGATAATCTGGAATCAGCAAATTTTTTTGAGTAGTCCCTAAATATGGTGTCATAGTTGGACAGGACTCAGTGATCATTTTTTAGTTTGTGCACATTTGTGAAAAACAAAACAAAATGGTGACACATATGCTTATGCTGTGTCTAAAGGTAAGATATGCCTTTAATGAATCCTAAGAGATCAGAGAAGTCATATGTGCTTTCAAGAGCACAATAAGCAGAAGTAGAACGTTTACTCAGAAAAAAATCCACTTATAAAGATTGCAGAGAACTGAGAATACACACTATCCCTTCCCATGAGATCCTTCATACTGAATCTTTGTGAACATGAATCTATGGGAACATAACATGTTCCTCCTTGTACTATGCTGAGATTTAAAATGGAATTCCCTGTTTTCCTGACTTGAAAAGCACATCTCATTTTAAGCAAGTTTTATTACATACGGCATTTACCCTTATTGAGCTCTGCCTGGCTATGCCCAGAGTGAAATTTGGGGAAGGCACTGGGGCCTGATCAGTATCCATAGAGGTGCTTCTTCCACATTTGGGAAGTCCACAGGTCCACAAACCCAGCTGCCCTGAGAACAAGTCCAGTCATCAGGAAGGGGCAGGGTGTGGCCAATACCGGCCGAGGAGCAGGATGAGAGCGCAGTGCTATACCGGATCTAGGGAAGGAAGAAAAACAAAATGTGCCTCTTATGGCAGCAAATAAACGTTTGCTCTCTAATCTCCCTGAGCTTTGATTTTTCTTCATTTATAAAACAGGGATAATGATCGCGTCTTCCTCATAGGTGCATTATGACAATTATGAGCTAGTACATGCCAAGCAAGTAGAACAGTTAAGGGCTACATAATGTTAGGGATTACTAATAAAATACTTGACTATCACAAAACGCATTATCAAATGATAATGATCACCTGCCCTTCAATAGTTATTTCTTTTTCTGGGATGAAATAAAGAAAACCACTTGAAGAAGCCAGACCCCAATTCTTCTATTGCCACATTCCCAATTGTAATGTGTCCCAAGTCACACAATTAGTAAGTGGTTGGAACAAGAACTTAAATCTAGATCTATCAATCTCCATAGCCCAAGACTCTGCTCTTTCCAATTCTTATCTCCCTGCACTTCGGTATTTCGTTAGAGCTGAATTGGTGAAGAGTGTTTGCAGCGAGGGTTGTAAGCCACTCACAGAGAGTCAGAATAGCTCGCACGCCCAGTTGAGCAGACATCCCTTTGCATTTCCCTGCAGCTTCAGGAGTCATGGTTAGAAGCCTGTCCCAACCATCCCAATCAGCGAAAATGTTTTGAGAAGAGAGGAGCTAAACCTACTGTAAGACTGCGCTCTCAAAGAGGGTGCCCAGTAAAGTAGCTCAGTAAAAATGGTTTAAAAACCTTAATCTTGTCTAAATTGAGACCAATCTGTTCATTGTGGGTATCAAACCTAATGAGGTGGTTAGAGGTGACTAATCCAATGCAGAAGTTTTCCTTCATGCCTCCCACTGTGCTTAAAGCCCACAATGAGCTTCTATAAAGGGCTGTTTCTGACAGCAGGTGGGATACAGCTGAGGCACCTGCTGAACACACCTGTACCAGCTCAGCAGGATTTGTGTGTGATGTGTCTTGTACAAGGGCTATAACACAGGGATGAGCAGAGTGACCCCGGATGATCCAGTGACACTCTGGCCAAGGGAGAAATGTCAATGGAGAAAAAAATGGTAACCAACAGATTGAAGGCAGAAGTCTTCCTGCCCCAATGATGTTGGGTCATTATGACCCTTGTGTTTATAAATCTAGAATTTGGGACGCCTGGGTGGCTCAGTCGGTTAAGCGTCTGCCTTCAGCTCAGGTCATGATCCCGGGGTCCTGGGATCGAGTCCCGCATCGGGCTCCCTGCTCAGTGGGAAGCCTGCTTCTCCCTCTGCCTCTGCGTGCTGCTCCCTCTGCTTGTGCTCTTTCTGTCAAATAACTAAAATCTTTAAAAAAAATGAAAAAATAAAAAAATAAATCTAGAATTTTTCCTGGGAGAGTGTTGACAAGGCAATGAGCATAAAGACTAGGAGGTCTGGGTCTCCCTAAAATACGAGAGAGGAAGAGATAAGGGCATGATGCAACCGTAAGCAGAGGTGGTGGTATAATGCACTAGGAAGAACATTTGAATTGAAGGGACTTCCTGGTTCTGTTCATGCTTCAAAGGAAACACTGATAATGCACTCCTAAGCCAGAATAATCTCTCAGTAAAGGGAATAACATTAGTTCTGTGGGTGATGTTAACAAGGTTTTCAGAATAAAGTTGCCCAGAAACTGTGTGTGGAAGCAATCACCCCACTTACATTTAATACAGGTATTGTTACACGGAGTTGCATGCAAATTAAGTATGTTAACATTATTTGGTGGCAAGAATATTTGTCCTGTATTTCAGATATTCCCAAGAATGCTGAGAAAGGAAAATTTACTGCGGCTTGGTAATATTCCAGAAAGCTAATCACCCCAGAGAGAATTTATGAAAGACTGCATAGTTGCAAAATGGGTCAAGGTTGTGCTCCACTAACATGGAACAATCGTGGCATAGTTGGTATGCCACCACATTTATGGTTTAAATACTTAGTCCCCCTGGTAGATTCGTAACTCCTTCCTAGTGTGGGGGAATGCCTTTTTTTTTTTTTTTTTTTTGGTACCTACAATTCCTAGAATAACTCCTGGAATTTAGATATCATTAATTGTCTGTGGAAAGAGGGGAGAGAGGGAGGGAGGGAATATGATTCCCCAGCAAGGTAAGGGAACTACATAGTGCTGGAAAATAAACACATTACAGTGAAGGAAGAAGAGCTTAAGACATAGAGTCAGAGCACACGGGCTTAAATTCCAATTTTTCCACTCACTGTCTGTGACTTTGGACCAAAGGTTAACCCTTGGTCTTTTAATAAAATTGCAAGAGTGTTAAGATTAAATGAAATAATATACATGAAAGCACAGGACACATGGTAGTTCCTCAAAGATTTAATTATTGAATATCGGTTGAATAAAGTATAGACTAATTACCTTTTAAAATTCTGAACAAAATAAAGCACACTTGGTAGAGACTCTGACCTTAGAATTTCTGTGTATCAGGATAATTTTCTTGTAAACATCAATTTATCTTTGTACTGCTAAAGCGATGGCAACAGCAAATTTTCTCATTGATAGATAGCATGCCTCCCAAACAGCTAATGTTATATACTGACTTTCCCTGCCAGAATTAATTTTAAGGGGTGAGACATTTTTTTAAGTCTCGTTAGTGCATGAAAGTACACTGTCCTCGTAAAAATCCCCAGGCTCATAAGTAAAGCAGAAGCCCCTAGTTAAGCAATTAACCATAAAAACAGAAAACTGATCAGCACAGTGAAATGTATTGGCAGAGTGCCTTTCTACACAGCAGAAACCCATTTCATCCCTAGTTATAATGGGCATCTTGAAGAGGTGCCCATTTTTGTCAAACTGCTCTTAGAGTGTGTTTCCTAAAGACTCCTGTGGTCAATCAGCTGTGCTGCCAGAGAAGGAGACAGCCTCCCTTTCCCCCTCCTTCTTTTCATACACTGCCTCCAGCACCCATACCAAGGAGATGCCTGCAGGAAAGGAGAGCGGGAAAAGGAGATACACATTTAATAACATCATCTTAGTGGGACCTGCCACTTACTACCTCTGACCCTCATCTTCAGTTCCAATGTAGTTAACCTCTCCCTACTCTTTTATACCTTCGCATGGCATGCTCAGCTTCTTGCTCTGTCCATTTGTGAACACTATTCTCTCTCCTTCTCTCTCTGATGTTCTCTGTTCTCCTCATTCTTACCCATCCTTGAAGACCCTTCCCTAGCTTCACCCGAACTGTGGAGCCTCTCCTGATGACTATAGCCTGCATCTTGTACTCCCTCCCTAAAGCTTTCTCCTGAGTTTACATTCCTACCTATCAATTAACACTATAATCAAGTCAATCTTATTCTTTTATCACTTATTACACCCTACCATTTCATAGTAAACCTGTTGTGGCTTATCCTGTCCTTTATGCTATTTGTGTACTCTAAGAAAAATTCCATTTCAGCACATGGGTAGGCACACCGAAAATGACTGATTTTTCACCAATTGGAGAATCTTCCATCACTCCCCTTTGAAGGATCAATAACAATCCTTGACCAGAGTTAGACCTCACATGAATACAAACATATATAAATTTGCCGTGAAAAGAGCAAAGCATAGATTATAGAATATCTGTATTCAAATCTACATTCTGTCACTTACTAGATTTGTAGCCTTGAAAAAAATTACTATTAGCCTTGGTTTTCCTGTCTTAAATGAGAAAATAATACCTGCCAAGAAGTCATTTCCATCACTGTGCAATGAAGATAATAATAGTACCTACCTCATAAGTTTAATGGTGAAGATTTAATGAGAAAATGGAATAAAATGAAAGATTTCAGAGTTGTGTTGAGCACATAATAAGGGTTCAATAATTTTGTTATTATTATGATTAATAAGTGTGTAATATGACTAAACCACCTAACATACTACCTGGCACATGATAGATCCTTACTAAATGGTAATTCCCCATCTTCTGCTGCTCTCTTCCTAAAATGTTCCCTTTCCTTCTAAAATTTTGAGAACTCCAGTAGGTTTTCACAGTCAGTTTGTGAGTGATCTTACAGTCAATCTTTCCACATCATTTTCTCAGCAGGAAAATAGCATTATTGACCTTTCTCAATAAGCTGAAGACTAATTCTACAATGCTGGAGAAAGATAGCATGCCAAATGAGGTCCAGCCATTTGTTCTATAATGTTGATGGAAAAACTAAGACCAGACATCATTCCAGCACTTGAAGCATAGCAGTGAATGAGACAGACAAACATCCTATAGGTATTAAGTTTACGTTTTAGTAGGTGAGAAAAACAGTAATCAAATAATCAGAAGAATAGTAATTTCAGGTATTGACAAAGTTAATGAGGAAAAGAAACAAGGCAATGTGTCCTGTGTGACTAGAGAGGGTATGGTAAACACGATATGGTGATCATGGAAGCTCTTCCTGGGAAGGTGGCTTTGAACCTAAATGATGAGAAGGATACATACATGCAAGGATCTAAGAAAATAGTGGCTCAGGGAGGGAAAAACAGTGCAGAAACCCGCAGGCAAGAAAAGGTGTTGAGGTCAACATTATTGGTATAATGATAAGGAACAAGTCAAAGATGACAATGATCACACTCCATGAATATATAAGGTTTGGGTATATTTTTCATCAAGCTTTGGGTTCTGCCTATGAACCTACTCCTAGCCAAGGGTATATGTTAGTTCACACTGTGCATTTTGCAAGCTCACCATTCATGGCATGATACCAAATGATTTCTATTAGAGAGATGAACATCAAGATCTTCTTTTGATAGCCAATCTTTCTTCTCTTGGACAGAATGCTGTAAGCCCTCATTTCCTTATTCAGCAAGATTCCCCACCCAAGATCTTATTTTCTGAATTATATCAATAATCATTTTTCTATGATGGCCCATCATATTTGGAATCTAATTCAGTGGTGTTTTTACAGCCGATTAAACTTTTCACTCTGCTGAATCTTATATAATACGTCAATAGTTTTGTCTACATTAATAACCTCCAAAGCAGAGGTGCCATAATTAAGCGTCTTGTTTTGACAGAATTGTTACAGTACTGGTACTTAGAAGGAGGAAAAAAATGAGGAGTAAAAAAGCAATTTATTTTCCTACTGTTTAATGTTTATGTGTGGAGTAGATGCTAAATAACTGTATATTAGATGCTCTGCAAATAAGTGGATTGGAATTGCCTGCTGTAATATTTTATGTTATCAGTCCAAAGTGGCATTATAATATCATGATGCAACTAACTTTCCATCAGAAAAAAAATAGCCTTGTTCAAAGCCAAGGTCTAAAAAATATTAGTGAAAATTGTAGCCACGTAACATTTATTGATTTGTTAGTACATGGGTAAAGAACTCAGTTAAAACAAAAATTATGGATAACATACTATGGTTAAGGTACCACACCAGATACTGTAAGGGATTAAGAAGAAGAATTAACCATAGATATTTCTTTCTCTGGGAGCCCAGAGTACAGAAGATGTAAGATATAAACCTGAAGGATTATAAACCATTGACCAGAAAGTGATTTCTTATAAGAAAGGTTAAAATAAAATATTATGATAGTTTAGAGTCAACAGTGATTAGGTTTCATAGGAAGCAATGGCATTTGAACAGAACATTTATTGAAAAACGTAGTTAGTTCATCATAAACAAAAGCATAGAGGCAGGAAAATACAAAGAAGAATGGAGTACTGGAAGTAATTTCGTAGGACTATGCTGAACAATTCACTAGTAGAATACTGTGAAGTGAGTGTGGAAAAGAGGATGGAATTTTTAAATGGGGTTCTGTTAGGTGAACAAAGAGGGAGGTGTGTAACCAGCCTCTTGGCTTGTAGTCCACAAACCTCCCCAGGTGGGCAGCATTATTCTGACAAATCTGCTTTCCTTCCTTCCTTCTTTCCTTCTCTGCCTCCTTCCCTTCCTTCCTTTCTTATATTCATTCCTTTGATATAAAGCCTTCTTTCCACCTAGGTGTTCATTTAAGTAATATGTGAGACAAGCATCATCCTGGGTGATGGTGTCTCATGGTGCTTAGTATTATTCAGATTCTAGTGAGAAATACAGAAAAAAAAAAAAAACTTACTCATGAAATAATGAAATCTATAGCATAAGTTATGATAAGCATTATTAAGGAAACAAAAAAAGGGGGTGATTAGTAAGTGTTACCTGCCTTAGGATAGTTGAGAAAAGATTTTCTGACTATGTGGCATGTAAGTTCAGACTTTTTAAAAATAAAAAGATGCTAGCTCTTCAAAGAGGAGAAAGGGAAATTCCAAGAAAAGAGAATAATCTTTGCACAGTCCTTGAGGAAGGTAAGAATGTAGTCTGTTCAGACTACAGGAAGAAAAAAGGAAGGGCTGGAAAGAAGTGAACGGGGAAAGAGGAGGGGGGACAGATTATGCAATACTTTAAATTGGGTTCTACATGCAATGGGAAATCAATTACTGGCACATTATTACACTGCTCTGGCTGCTAGGAGAAGACTAGGTCAGTAGGAGTGAGGTTAAGAGTGAAAGTAGAGAGACCAGCTAAAAGGCTCTAGTCCAAACAAGAGATGATAGTGTTCTGTAGTATCTCTAGTGTATGATTTTCAGCAGGGTTGGCAAAGCTGATTGAGAGAAATGGAAAGATTTGAGATATTTGGGAAATAAAGTCAACAGATGATGATGGGTTGATTTGGGAAGAGAAGAAAAAGGAAGATCAACCAGTTGTCATCTTCACCCAAAGCTATGTAATTTCAATTAATTCAATGCTTTTGGTTGAATTATAAGAATAAGAACAAAAAGAGTATACCTAGGTAAGTCCATTATTTTTATTTCTGCCTCTAGTTTGCCAAAACCTCCTCCTGTTTTATGTTTGTGATCACATATATAATGTGAAAATAGTATTAATGCATTTTTTTCTACTAATTATGAAAAAAACACCTTATAAAACAATTTTCAGTAGAGTTACTTACTGCCTAAGTCTTATTTTAGGAGGGATTGGTGCCAAATACTCTAAATAGTAATATCAATTCTTAAAATGGTTTTGTTATAGAGACATAGCTTTTGTCATGATTTGGTCTAGAGAAGTTGGTACATTCAACAGATTCTCATAAAATATCAGAATGGCCAATGATATAGCATGAAATATATTTTTAGATTGCATATTGGGAATAGCTGCTTTTATAAGCAAAATGGGTAGGCTGGGTAAACATAATTAGAAACTGGAGAGTGGGCTTATCTAAAGTCATTAAACTCTGAGGACATGAGAAAATGAAGAGAAGATGAAACTTGCACTAGTTAAGAATTAGGAGTGTCCCATGTAGCTATTAATAGAAACCCTGAGAGCAATCGTGAAAAGAGACACATCAGTAAAATGAAAATGACTGTTGAAAATCACACCCAGATCATAATTGCAGCTTATATAAACTGGTCAGTGTTGCCGACTTCGTATTGATATTGAAACTGCGAAATCCAAACACAAATAATCATGTTGACCGTTTCTTAAAATTCAGATTTTGGAGTTTGAAAATCTCCAATAATTTTAAAAATCCACACTTTACAAAGTTGTGAATGCCTTTTAGTTTTACATATTTTTATATCTATGATCTCAAATAAAATGTGCACCTCAGATACCTACCTATGAGAAGTCTAATAAAAGAGAAATTTCTTCCTCAGATTTCCAAATGTGAAGATGTAGTACAGAAATATTGAGCATAACTGGGGCACCTACGTGGCTCAGTCAGTTAAGCATCTGATTCTTGATTTGGCTCAGGCCATGATCTCAGAGTCCTAGGATCAAGCCCCGTGTGAGGCTTGCACTCAGCAGGGAGTCTGCTCAAGGATTCTCTCTCTTCCTCTCCCTCTGCCCCTCTCCCCACTCTCTCTTTCTCTCTCTCTCTGTGAAATAAATAAATCTTAAAAAAAGAAATAGACCATGTTGCTCTGAATAATATCAAGCTAAAATAATATTTATTTTATTATTTAATATTTATTGTGGTCATAAAATAAATATTAATATTGGAGGAAGCATCAGTCATAATACACTCATAAAATCCTATTAACTGGGCATAATTTGTCCAAATTATCTAGATAAATATGGAACTTCTGATTTTAAAGGCACGGACTCGATGAGCAATGAATCCAAGTAATTTGGGAATAGCTCGTTAAAATCCACAGCTAGGGGCGCCTGGGTGGCTCAGTTGGTTAAGCGACTGCCTTCGGCTCAGGTCATGATCCTGGAGTCCCGGGATCGAGTCCCGCATCGGGCTCCCGGCTCGGCGGGGAGTCTGCTTCTCCCTCTGACCCTCCCCCCTCTCATGTGCTTGCTCTCTCTCATTCTCTCTGTCTCAAATAAATAAATAAAATCTTAAAAAAAAAAATAAAATCCACAGTTAGTTATCACTGAAGTTTGCCACAGTTTGAATTTTACTGTAATATATTTTTTAAGATATATACTTTCTGAAAGTAGAAACCCCAAACCATAGATATCACGCAAGTACAAGTAAAATTTGGTCCTGTATGACCTCTTATTTTCAGATTCAGATATGCTCTACACAATGGGCCAGGTCTTTGTGTATTGTCATTCAGCCACTGACTTAGGTAGGGGCAGGTTTTAAACTCTCCAATTATTGTCCTTTGCCTGGAAGCCCTGAGTGGAAGACATTTGTATCCCTTTGGATGGCAATCAAACAAACTACCAACTTGTTGAGGGTCACCACCCTAACCCCTCTGTCACCCTCCTACCGTGTACAGATGCATAAAGAAACACCACCTCCGACTCACTACTTTTTCATCTCCATTCACACTTTTATAAGATCAGTCCTGTGATGCAGCATTCAGAGTGAAATATTTATCAATGCCACTAACAATGAAATATTAATAAAATAAAAGAGAACAATCATTGCACCAAGAGAAAGATCAACCACCTGCCCTGGCCTCAGCTGTAGTATGACTTAGGCCTTGGTCTCTGGGATACAACCATGACATCTAGCCCAACTCCAACCTTCCTACACTCCATACAACAATCTGCATTCAATGCCCTCAGTTTCTTCTTAGGAAGTATCACCACAGGCATCTTTCAAAATAAGTGATTTTATTTCTAAACCTTGGACTCACCAGCACTCTGCTCTCAAGGATGGAGCACCTGAGGGTTGCCTTCAGAGGCAATCATCCTGAGAACTTAGAAGTTTTGTATTTCCATCCAGGCTCTAGAAACTCCCTTCTCATCAGCCTCCAGATAATTCTAGTCATCATTTCTCAAAGTGTGAGAGGATGTGCACAGCATAATCTCGTACAATGGTCTTCAGAAAGAAAACAAACAAATAAAAAAGGATTCTAGGATTCAGTAAGATTGCTACATATTATAGTTTCTACCTCCCACTTCGGAAATCCTTTATGCATGTTAGCCTACTGAAATTCTACAATAGAAAAACCTTGAACTTTAAATACCCCTTATTTTCCAGAGATACTCAACTAAGAAATCTATATTTTGGGAATACCCACCAACATCTTTCTAGATCTAGAATTCTGGAAAATATGCTTTGGAAAGTGTTGTTATCTCATTTATTATAATTTCAGTTTTTATCTGTCTGATTTTTAAATCATTATGGTACACATGACGGCTGCTCACCAATACCTCCTATTCTCCTTTCAGGTCCAATAGGGACGTGACTTCCCCTCCCCTTTTAATTTAGGCATGGCCATATGACCACTAAAATTTATGAAATGTGATCAGAAATGTGTTGTTTTCAGGTAGAAGCATTTAATTCCTGGTATGAGTCCATCCAGAGTGCTCCCAACCATGCTATGAGGAAGTCATTATCATTCCTATATTGCGAATGACAAATCTAATTTTCAGAAAAGGCTAAGACAGGATTCTAATTTGTATATTGCAAATCCCGTGCTTTTTCTACCACACCTTGCTGCCTGAAGTTGATATTCATATCACATTAAGATGCACCTATCATCTTCCAAAGTGAAATGTTATTCCTTTAATGAATTGATTTTTGCAGCCATTATTCATGTGGAATTCAAGACACTACTCCACCTAAAGTTACGGTTTTATTAGTATAAGTGGCATGAGTTTAAAGCAATGTTACTTATTTTTCCACAAAAACTAGATATCTATGCATGTCTTCCTTTGAGTTAATACAAATATAATGAAATCTAATATTCTCCAATATTCCTAAAGCTGCTCAAACCATGCTAATTAATAGGGTAGAGGACATCAAGATGTCTTCTTTCTCTTTTACAGCATTAGATGAATAGTCAGGAGATTTGGATTCCTATTCCGTTTTTTTCCTCTAGATTTCTTTATGTGTTTGGGAAAGTCATTAAACTTTTTAAGTTGTAATATCCTCATTTCTAAGATAAGGATAGTAACATTTGCTTTGCAAGCCTCACAGGTTATTTTTTACTTATACACTCCGGAAAATTAAGTGAGATTACATAAATTTAAAAAAAAAACCACCATTTTACACCAAAAAGGACACTGGAAATGCTCAGTATTGTTAGTATGCTCTTCCAACCACTTTGCTCCTTTATGTTATTCTCATGCAAAACATTTATCATAATCATTTTCCTTCTCTTCTATAAAACAACCAAAAAAAGTTAAAATTGCCCATCATTTCCAATAACACTGCCAATACCCTAAACTCTCAACACTAGATAAACTCCACTGCTCATTTCTCATGCCTGAATCCTAGTAACCAAGCACCGCTGGTGAAATCCATGTAACAAAATAGATTTTTTTAAAAAGATTTTATTTATTTATTTGACAGAGAGAGACAGAGAAGAGAGGGAACACAAGCAGGGGGAGTGGGAGAGGGAGAAGCAGGCTTCCCGCTGAGCAGGGAGCCCGATGTGGGGCTCGATCCCAGGACCCTGGGATCATGACCTGAGCCGAAGGCAGATGCTTAATGACAGAGCCACCCAGGCACCCCAACAAAATAGATTTGAATCATAAAATGCATAATCATCATTCTCAGTTGGGTCTTTAACACCACACCCCAAACTTAACATTTCTCTTACATTCTCCCCAAACATTTTAAACATTACCAGTCTCCTAAAACTCTGCTATCCCCACTGAAACCTTCCAACCAGGCATACATATATGCCTGATATATGTAAAGCAGATAACCTCCTTTTCACTTTCCAGAAATTTTTTTCAGCGTTAAGTGTGTTGAGTGCCTATTAAACACTAGGCATTGTTTTAGGTACTGAGAATATAGTGATTCAATAGACATATAACATCCTTGGTTTCCTAGTCTTAGGATCTAAAGCAAAAGACAGAGAATAAATATACGAACTGATCTCAAATAGATAAGTATATGAATGATTAAATTAAGTAATAGAGGAATAGACAGATACAGATTGACCAGTATGATAAATTCAGGTAGTGATGTTATAGAGACAGTAAAACAAGGTAATAAGATGGTGACAAGGATATCTTATACACAGTGATCAATAAGAGCCCTTCTGAGGAGGAGTCACTTGAGCAATGAGGCAGAGAATACTGGTTACTTAACCCAATATCAGTTCTCTCTTCTTAACAACAGAGCTCCAATTTTTAGTGGGTACATGGTCACCAAGGAAAAGTAACACATTTCCTGTACTCTCCTACAGCTAGGTGTCACTGTATAACCAAGTTGCAGCCAGTGAGAGCTAAGAAGTGCCGTGTGTTGCTATTCCAAGTTCTTAAAAGGGTGGGGATGATCCCTTCTTTCCTGCTTCCTCCATCCTACCTCCTAGAATTTGTTGTAATTGCGATGGAAAAATGTTCGTGAGGTAGGGAGAAAAGTCTGGGAATCTGCCCAGATTTGCATTTGAGAAAGAACACTGGTTGCTCTCTGGAGAATGGACCATGGGGAACAGTTTAGAAGCAGGGTAACTGGTTAGGACACTATTATCATCACCCAAGGGCAAGATGATGGTAGGTAGGACAGATGCAGAGGAAATGGTAAAAATGGCCATATTTTGCATATTTTTTCGAAGAGAAGCCAACAAGATTTGCTATTAGCTGATGTGAAGAGCAGCAAATGAGAATTAGATGCATTAAGGATAACTTCTATATTGCTGGCTGGGCCAACTGGTTGAATTGTGGTGCCATTTACAATAAAGACTGGGGACAAAGCCGGTCTGAAGGAAGGACCAAAATTCTATTTAGATGCGCGTGTGAAGCCTGGTGTGTCTATTAGGCATCCAAATGGGGATGCTGAGCAGATATTTGAACCTATGAATCTGGAGTACTGGAGGGTAAAATGAGACCAGAAAGATAAATCAGGGAGTGCTCAATATACAGGTGGTATTTAAGCTAGCAGGCTAGATGACATCAGTTAAAGAAAGAGTACAGATTGAGAAGGGCAGGAGGTTGTAGGGCATGTGGCAGTGCATGGTCTTTTAGATCCAAGCAGGGTGAGGGAAGCTGACAAAGAAACTGAGGAGAAATCTATCAGGTATGGGAAGGAAACCAGGAGGAAGTAGAAACACAGCGTTAGGGAAGAAAAGATATCAAATGCTGCTGAGAGGCTGAATAGAAGGAAAAAAGATCATTCATCATGGGTTTGGCAAAATGGAGATCACAACCCTGGTAAAAGTTATTCCAGTTACTCCGTGGGGACAAAAACCTTCTTGGAATGGAGAACTGGGCAGTGGGGGGATGGGGGGGGATTGGATATGTCTTCTATGAAGAGGGGCAAGGAAATTCAGCAGTAGAAAGAGAAAGATAGGTTATAAAGGGAGAATTGTCTTTTGTTTGTTTCTTGTATAATTTTTGTATTTTTTAAGATTGGGAAATACTTTTTTAAAATGTTGTCTCTAGGCCAGTTGGAGTTATCCATCCACTGATGCAGGTGAAGACAGTCTAGAATATTTTAAAGAGGAAGACAACTAAAGCACTAAGGTCAAGTTGGCCTTAGATCCACGAGGGCAGGCAGGATCATCTCTGTCATTGCTAACCATTGAATTCTCAGTGCCTGGAATAGGGCTCAAGACATAGTGGGTGCTTAATAATTATTTGTTAAACAAATGAGTGAATTAATAATGTTATGTTCCATAGTTTTAACATATCTTATCACAAAAATCTTTAAATAAGGTCACTGCATTCCCTGTTCAAAATATTTTGGGGTGTCAACAGTCTCTTCATAAAGTAAAAAAAGGGGGGTGCCTGGGTGGCTCAGTCAGTTGAGCATCTGACTCTTGATTTCAGCTCAGGTCATGATCTCAGGGTCTTGGGATTGAGCCTGTGTTGGGCTCCACGCTCAGTGGGAAGTCTGCTTGGGGATTCTCATTCTCCCTCCGCCCCTCCCCAGGCTCTCACGCACATGTGTGCACTCTTTCTCTCTTTCACTCTTTCTCTCTCTCTAAAATAAATAAATCTTTTAAAAAATGGTAAACAAAAATCACGAAATTGGCACAATGGTGCATAATGGCTGGCCTCTACTGCTTCTGGAGTCTCAGGTCTCTGACACCTGCTTGTATCTGCCATCTACGCAGCAGTGAACAACTAGTTACAAGCACGGCACACTGTAAGTACATTTCCTGCCTTGGTGCCTTCACCACACGTACTTGCAAAAACTTCCCCTCAACACCCTGTGTGTTGCTACCTCCTAATTATTCTTTAAGACTACTCTCCTTTCTGAGCTAGAGTTTCTCGATGCTGCCAAAGCAACTGTGTAAACCTCTTATAAATAATTTTCATGTTAAATTGAATTTGTTTATTAACTTGTTTGTTTCCATCATTAAAGTTAAGCTATAAAGTAAATATGCGTTTTATCTCTGAACACCCAGAACCTAGCTCAAGACATTTAATTAGTGCTATTAAATGAATAAATGATATCTATGGTATCCTGGTGATGGCCATGTTTCTTAATCAACCAAAAATGTTTACTCCCTACACATCTTCCACAAATGGGAGTGTCTCTATTGAAATCCTCCTTGATTTTCTTGTTGCTATCTGATTAAATATTCAGATACTTAAGGGACCCCCATCGTAAGAGAACTTGCAATGTAAGTGAGCAAGGTTATATAAAATAGCATAGCATTGTCATGAGTTAGCGGAGAGATTGCAAATATCGGGGTTTTCACTTGCCTTATTTACCTTTATCCTTTGACAAATATCCTTAATCACAGTAGTCCTACTGAGACTGGATGTGGCCTTATAAGCTTTTGCAACATAGGTTTTTTAGACAGTCAGTATCAGAGTTAGCATAAGAAATTTTATTATCTATCCATTAACTAGTACAATGGGTTGGATGAGAGTAATGCCCTCAATAAATGAAACAAAGTCAAAGTCAACTTTGGTGATGGAGGGAGATTAACACTAAGGAAGATTGAGAGAATGTTGCGTACTCTAGGAAAAGGACAGGTAGCCTCATGGCACTAGGTAGCTTCCCAAAGGAGGTAGTTTAGTTAGGAGATGGGAGAGAAACCAACAATGAATTGGGGATTTTTTTTTTTTTTTCAAATGGTTTAGTACGGTTTAGTAGTTTCTTATAAAGACAATGAATTTTCTCCAGCCCACCATCAATCTCATGTATGTTAATGGAACTCTTATCCATATGGTGGGCTATAGAGTGGCTCATGTGCAAAAGAACAGAGTGATTGTGAAGGATCTGAAATCTGGTTTTCAGAAATATAGGTAAAAAGTTATCTGAAGAAGATAATACCTTAGTAGAACTCTGAGATTTTAATGCCAGATAGCACTATTGTATTCTAAAGGCTGTGAACTTCTTGAAGGCCAGAACCTCAGTTTAAATATCTCTCAGGTGCTTGGCACATGGGTCTGACACAGGATTGGCACCTAATACTACACACCGATTCTAGAACTTCCTAGAATAGTATAGTTTCTTAATCTCCACAGTGGCCCCTCCTGACCACTTAGGGAATATTCATCCCATGAATCCTCCCAAAAGGAACAAACTAGAGAACAAACTTCAGACAACCAAGAACAATTGGACAAACTGTGGTGTAAAGTCCAGGAGTGAGCTTTTAAATAAGAGTAAGTAGGGACGCCTGGGTGGCTCAGTCGGTTAAGCGTCTGCCTTCAGCTCGGGTCATGGTCCCAGGGCCCTGGGATCGAGTCCTGTGTCAGGCTCCTTGCTCAGCGGGAGCAAGCAGGGGGAGAGAGGGAGAAGCAGAGAGGGAGAAGAAGCAGGCTCTGCCTGCTCTGCCTGCCGCTCCCCCTGCTTGTGCTCTCTCTCTCATTCTCTGACAAACAAACAAATAAATAAATAAAATCTTTAAAAAAAATAACAGTAAGTAGAGACGATAAGAGTGGTAAAATCATTTGTAAATGTCATATGTTCTGACAATATAGCTATAATGCAATTAACAAAAATGGAAGAAGATGAAAGTGCAAAGTAGAATCTGTTTACTGATGGTCTTGTTGGTATTAACTTACTAGACAAATGAAATAGCCCAAGTTTAAGCATCTGTAAGAGTGCAGGGATAACTTTAACATAATATGTGTTTCTAAAATTGAGTAATGGAAGAGAGGGAGGAGAAGAGAGGAGAAAATCTTCCTTATTATTTATTGTAGGTACCTGAAAGATATTTTCTAAAAAAGATGGCACCAAAGATAGTATATAAAGAAAGGTATTGGTCTAATAGAAACCATAGAACAAAAGGATAAACTATCCTAAAAAACAGAACAATACCAACAAAAACCTTTGTGAAAATGACAGTGTAGTGACATGTTTAGTGTATACATGTATATTAATAAACATATCATAAAACCATATGACAGAAATTAGAATTTCTAGTTTATCATTAAATATATGAACTTAACTTTATTATGAGGGAAAAAAAAGATGTTTAGACTAACAAATCCATATTCAACTGTTACTGAATATATAAGAGACACACCCCACACAAACTGATCCACAAAAGTTAAAGATACACCAAGAAGATGCAAATGAAAAGAAAAATTATAATTTTAATATCACATGAGAGAATTTAACCCCAAAATGACACTTTATAATCTAAAGGTTACAACCAAAAATAAAGGTAAAACAATTAATTATGTGCTAAAAAAAAAAAAAAAAACCTACAGCAGCAAATTGGAATTAGCCATATTAGGATAAATTTTCATTATTATTTTCCCCAAAATACATATTTCCTAGCTCTCACAATAGGAAAGGTTTAAAAGTAAAGTTCAGGAACAATGAGCTCATCTCACGCCCATGTTGTGAAGCCTAGTCCTCCAGAGGTAACGGCTGATTCCAGATTTGGGGAAGCATATAGATCCTTGGTAAGTCTGGGATAGCTGTTGTGCTTTCAGAAAGCAAGGAAATGAGCAAAGACTTAGAGGTTATGTCAAAGGATACAGTGGCCACCATGAAGGGACCAAAGATGCAAAGAGACACAATTCAAGCATCACAAAGAATAATTGGACTCAAACTCATTGTGTATATAAAAATCTACCAATTCATGATGATATATGAGAGAAAGAGAGAGAGCATCACACCTCTCCCAATTAATTGGTTATATTAGATGTAACAGGCCCCACATGCCTTCTCTAAAAATTTAACAATTAGGCTTTTCCTATAGGAATTGTATTTTAGGCTACCCAAACCACCTCATTATATGAAAGAATGTTTTTCTTTGTTAAAAAAAAAAATTGCAACCTCTAATGCAATCATTGGTTCTTGCAATGATTATTAGGGGCAGGAACCATCACATGAAATGCTGATGGAGAATAGAACAGAAGGATGATGCTATCATAACCCAAACACATGGGTAAATCAGCATCACTGGAAGGGAGATGGTCAAGTATTTTGTGTCTCTTGATGTGATGAATATAAGACATACAACACTATCTATGAAATAATCTTACCAAATGGTTGAACCTGATTCTAATGGAGGGTCAGTCTCTAGAGCTTACTTTCAGTTTACAAGGAATAATAATGAAGAAGCAATTAGACACAGCCAATTGTGGAACATTCTTCAGATCAACTGGCCTGGCTTTTGTTTTCTTGCTTGTTTGTTTTTAAACAAATCAATACCATGAAAAAATAAATAAAAAGGAGAACTACTATTCTAGCATTAAAGAGGCTCAGATTCCTAACAATCATATGTAATGGTGGACCTGAGTTGGACTATAATTTAAAGAACCCACCAGTAAGAAAACAAGAAAGAAATTTTGATTATTGGCAAGTCTTGGAGGGTACCAATGATAAGCATTAATTTTGCTAGGTATGATAACAGCACTATAGTTGTGTAAGAAAACACCCATGGATTTTAGAGATACATACTGAAGTCTGTAGGTTGAAATAATATGTCTGGGATCTGTTTTAAAATACCTCAAGAAGAAAAGATAAAATGCTTCAAGAAGAAAAGAGAATGGAAAGAGACAGATGAAGCAAGTGTGACAAAACCTAGATGAATTGGTGGGTTTGGGAAATGTATTTGTGGGCTTCTCATACTGTTAGCTCTATTTTGTGAATATCTGAAAATTTTTAGAATAGTTCTTACAAAATGAAAAGAACAAAAGGAAAGAAGTACTCATTTGTTTAATAAAATATGAGAATAAGAAAAGAGGTAAAGTTTCTCTGGAAACATAAAGATCCAGTTAGGAGCATAAAACAGTGGCTACCTTGTTTTCAAAAATAAAACAAGGACACAGCACATCAAGCCATTTTTTATGAACCTTACTCAAATTGTATTGTAACTGCTAACCTTTGTAAATGAGATTTTTCTTTAAATGTGCCCTAAGGCAATTTATATTTATTTTCATGTTTATGGCTAAAACCAAGGAAACCAAACTCTAGTGGAAAAAAAAATTGCATTTCCTTTCCACCTGAGCCTAGCATAAGGAAGACTGGTACCTTTCCTTTTCTCTGCATTTTTCCTTTTGTAATAAAGCATTTAAGTTTATTTGTTAGCAAGACCTGTTCTGTGGTCAAGAAAGCTCTCGGGAGATTTGGGCATTTAATGCCAGCAAATGGAATCTTGGATGGTGAAGTTGATCTTGCATTTGGCTTGTAAGAAACGCTGAGCCAAAAATCTCATGGCATTCTAGAGAAGTCTGGCTGTGTCGTGTGCCTGTCTATTCACAATAAAAAATAAATCACAGGATTAGCTTACCTAGCAACAAGCAATAGGGTGGCGAGTTTCAAAGAAATCACAAAGACCACCTATGCCATTGAATGCCAGTCATCTCTGTTAATTCTGTTACCACCCATTAAGATGAGCATGAAGGGCTTGTCCCTAAGTGAAATTGCAGTTGGGGTAACTTGTCTTGTAGTATCCACTAATCTCCTTGGTTCCCCTCTTTCCACCATGATGTCACCCTCTTCCTTTTTGGCCAAACTTAGGCTTTCTTGGACCTTTTGGTCTATGGCAATTATAAAGTGATAAGCATATTCACTACAAGGAGCTCTTCACTTCATAGACAAAACTTCCCAGGACTTTTGACATTTAAAAAGCACCAATACTTGATTCAAAAAGTATGGCAATCTATTGGAGGAATCTCAGCAACTAACACATAATACAAGTAGCACAAAGGAAAATGGGCAACCCCACCCTGTGATGATAATAGTTAATACTGACTGAGTATAGACTATGTGACAGTTCTTTACATGCACAATTCATTTAATCCTCACAACTATCCCATAAAATAGCTGTCATTGTTACCACTGAATTACAGGAAACTGAGCACAGAGAAGTAAAGCAACATGCATGGGTCACACAGTGAGTCAGTGACAGAGCAATATTGGGACTCAGTCCGGCTCCAAACTAGTGATTGATATAAGCCAGGCAATGGGCTAGGCACTTGGCATTCTGTACAGATTCCCCTTGCCTCCATGACTTGCTGTTTGTTTGTTCATTTGTTTAGTGACTTGCTTGAATTAATTTTGTGAAGCCTGTTTCCCCCACAGCGTGAAGCCTCTGATGTTCCTGTTCAGAATTGTTTTCCTTGTTTGTATCTCTTAGACTGGCTTCCTGGGGTTTGCTCCTGGGTCAGCATAAGCCACATATTGGTCAAAGATTATGCTGAAGCCCTATCAGTCAATTAAATTTTTGTTCGTTACCTTTGGTCTCTAAGTGGCTTAGAGACCACTTTCACAATTTAGAACATTTACAATTTGGGGGCGCCTGGGTGGCTCAGTCAGTTAAGCATCTGACTCTGGATCTCAGCTCAGGTCTTGATCTCTGGGTTGTGAGTTCAAGCCCCACATTGGGCTCCATGCTGGGTGTGGAGCCTACTAAAACAAAAACAAAACAAAAACATTTACAATTTTACCCCATATTCAACCAGGGGCTAGGAGCCCAGTTTTCTCTCCAGTCACTCCTAAGAGGGCTCAGCTTGGGTCTTCCAGATCACTAGGGATGAGGGTGATTATTTTTAAGGCTGGCTTCCCAGGCATTGCCCCTGGTTCAGAGTATCATAATGTTCAGCCAGTGTTTGGTCAGATACTGTGTGTCGTCCCTTGAGTCAGAAAGTCTTTCCCCCTTTACTGATGGTACTGTCTGTTGCTTAGGGAACTCTTTCTAGTCTGCCCCCATTCTGCTCTGACTGTTCCTGAGTAGAAACAACCTAGTGCACATGCGCACCATTTCAGACCCTCAGGGATGAGTGTGATCCCCTGGGGCGGGGGGGTTAGGGAGGTGGTGGAGGGGGCTCTTGGTTCTTTCCCTTTGTTAAACTTTTGGCTGGTCTTCCATTTTCACCTACTGTACTAGGATCATGGAACTGCCATCTGCTTCTCATTGCTTGGCAACAAAATCTGCATTGCTTTCAGTAATGTCTTTAGGCATGACCCCCTCCCCACCCACCATGCTTTGTCCCAAAGAACGTCATTCCCCCAGAGCTGGGAGCTCAAAGCTGGGAGAAGCAGCCCACTTCTCCTGGAGGGACACCCTTGCTTTCCCAGTGCCAGGGAACATAACAGTCTCTGATCTTCTATGTTTGCCCTTTCCAGCATGAAACATTCTGGCTGGATATTCCCCCAGGAGAGGAAGATCCATAAATCAAATTCAAAGATAAGGAAGGGATTAAGGTCACCTGCCTTAAAAGTCTCTAATGATGCTCCCCAACATAAGTTTATGGAAGAAGTTGTATAGGCCGAGTTAGCTTAACACAAAACAAGATGCCCTAGATAATCCAGAGCAGGAAATGCAAGCACATTGTGAGATTTTCTCTCCTGCCTTCAGATAAATTGGACCTGCAGTCTATCTAACAGGTATGACTGATATTGTGATTTTTCAATCAAGGTACCATATTTTGGGAGAAAATGTGGTTTAGTGGAATGGACACATTCAAGCCAAAGCCAAAAGACCCAAATTCTAAAATCACTTTCCTTTGTTAGGTCTTCCCAAACCTGCTGTGACATGTGACAAGACAAGAACCATGTAACCTAGGGCCACTAAGAGGGTTGTTTGTACATCTGCCTTGAAAAAAAGTGAGATACCAAAACTTGGGTTATTGGGTTTTTTTGCTTGCTTCCTTGCTCGTTTGACACCATAGTGACCTTTGGGTTGCTTCACACAGACCAAAAGAAGAGACAGGAAACCCATGTCCTGTTATGTGGCACAGCAAAAGAGAACTGAAGGGTGAGCCAAACGCCTGACACTGGGGGGAAATGCAGATTGGCTTTCCTAGAGCAGCTCCAGCAGACTTTGCGCACGTCCTGTAAGAAGTCTCCAGAACTCTCCAGCTCACAGTAGCAGGCTGGCTTCACTGGAACCCAGAACGTGGTGCTGAGGCAGCATACTTTCGATCAGCCTAGCAGCCAAAAGCAGAGCTGCACAGAATCTGTGGGAGTCTCTATTGGTGGCAGTAGGCAGTCTACCAGATAATATTGGTCAGAGGCTTCCATTCCATTTTTTATCAACCCTGTAATTTCCTTACTAGGAAGAAAAAAAAAAAAAAACCTCCCAGCAGATGTAGGGAATTTACAAATAAGCTAAGTAGGGACTTCATGTAAAAAGAGAGGCCCTGAGTTCTCAAATGGAGAGTATTAGCAGAGGGGGAAAAAATAAAATATAAAAGCCAACCATTGTCTCTCTTTTCCTTTTTTGTTGACGATTTGTTTATTTTAGAGAGCTTGATCTCACATCCCTGAGCTCGTGACCTGAGCCAAAATCAAGAGTCAGACATTTAACTGACTGAGCCACCCAGGCGCCCCTCATTGTCTCCATATTCACTGCTCAAATGAAAACATTGAGAGACTAAATATACAATTGGACAATGACCTGACTATATATAAAAACAGAACTCTCACCCGTGACCTGCAGCATCCAGCCTGAGAAGCCAACATACTGTTTACAGTAACCAGTTCAGGAAGTCAAGCTGTTATCTCTAGCAACTGGTTCAAGAAGCCAGACTTCAATCCCTAGCAAAATCAGCCCCAAATGACCAGAAATTGATTACTACCTTACAGCTTCCCAATGTTTTGCTCCCAGTTCCAACTTAAGACCAACTGTAGAAAGCCAAATATGCACCCCTTCACCAATCACATAGGATGCCCTGCTTCTTCTTAGCCTGCCTACAGCTTCCCCCTGCCAACAGCCTCCTTCAGGGCACACCTAACCTTTCCTTTTGGCTACTATAAAGCTTTCTCAGTCTTCTGCCTGCGTTGGAGTCGCTGCCAAACACAGGTGTTGGTTGCTAACTCCTTGGTCTAGCAAACTCTCAGTAGGTAACTGTTGCTTATTCTAATTTGAGTGGTCTTCATTTACTTTATATCATGGATTCAAATGCTTTATAAACTCAGAAACAATATTAACAAATGTTATCATGGTTATCATGGTGGTTCTTCCTCTCAAATTAGGAAACACAGAACTAGAAAGGACCTTTAAAAATTTCTCAGTCTTTGCTTATGCGCGCTCTCTCTCCATCAAATAAATGAATAAAATCTTAAAAAAAAATTTCTCGGTCTTCATTATTTGTTCAAATGAAAACCTGATGGGTATGGCAAACCCCAAGCCACCTGTCCCTTCCTTGCCCTTTAGTTCAGGCCTTAACATGCCACATCCAAAACTGCTGATCTAGACTAACTCCCTCATTATTCAAATGAGAAAAATGAGATTCAGAGAGAAGTACCTTGCCCAGAGTCACAGAGTCCTTCTCTGTTAGTAATCAGAATCCTTCTTGTCTTCCAATTCCTTATCAAAGATAATCTCCTGTACACACCATATCAACGCATTCCAATATTGAGCAAGCTATATGTACTTCTTGCCAGGTTAGCAGGGCTGCAGAAATTCACAAGCTCTCTGGTTTGAATTCAGGTGGAAAGAGAAAGGAATGGAACAAAAGGATGACATTGTGAAAAATAAAAAATGCATCCACTCATTTTCTGTCAGATTTTTTAAAAACACTATTGGAGTAGGTAGGCAGAGCTTATCTATTTCCTTCTTTTCAATGAACAGTAATGAGCACTAACCTTTCCTGCAGTTAAAAAGAGGAAGATAAAGGGAAGGAGAAAAAAAAAAGACAAATAATGGGAAGGGAGAGAAAAATCTGTGGAGAAAGCGTGTCAAGAAGTAGCCTTGTCTGGGCGATGGTAGCTATGTTGATGTGTTGATGCGTTGATGTGCATGGAACTTGAGAGACTAAGAGAGAAGAAAAAAATGCTGAATGACCCTGAACAGCAGTGCACATTAAGTCGTGTTGATGGATTTGAGCATCAATTGACTGAGGAAAAGTGGTTGCAACAGCTCATGCAGAGGCTCTGAATGGATTTCTAATTGGATTCCAGGGATATGACTAGGCAACCCACATTATGTTGGTCATTATGCTCCTTATCACAGTCCATATTTCCCCAGAGGGAAGAAGGAGTCAGGTGGGAAATGGGAAAATGAAAGTCAAAGCAGAATCTTCTCTTGTTGGATATATCTGTGCTTCCTCTGTGCCACTTTGTGTAGATTTAAGACACAATTACAATTTTGACAAGAGAGTAATTTCATTGGACTATAGAGTTCATATTTTATGTTTATCCTTTAAATGATGTATCTTTTCTAAATGGTGGTTATGAATGGGAACCAGATGCATTCACGCTATGCCAGGCTGGGTTTTCTAAGGCAATTACCCATTATTGTTGGGATGCTTCATAGTTAATAACTCTCAAAGAGTAGCCTATAATTGAGCCTCTGGATGGCAGTAATTCTCATACATCTTTTCAGTGAGATTTATAGATTTTTTTCCCCATTCTCATTTTAATAAACCTGGAAGGCTTAATCTTTTTTTCTCTACTCCATTGATGAGACATGTATGGTTTCATTTTTGTAAGTTCTTTTTCATATAGATTCTTCCTGCTCTCAGTGTTAGGGGAACTCATAGAATCCTGTAAGGGCAAAAGTAGGGGAAAAAACAACAACTAAAAATCATCTACTTTGATCTCTCATTTCATTTCATAAAGAAATTCATATCCAAAGATATTAAGTGATTAAGCTAAGGCCACAAAAATAGTCTGTGTCACTGCATGAGCTAAACCTTAGGCAACAATATAACTTCATTCTATTCGGCTAAGAGATCTAGTTATCCCGCTACTAGAAAACAACATTATAAGTTAACTGGCAAAAATATGTGTTTGTTGCAGCTAGGAATTTCATTTGGTATCAATCTGGCATACATCTTGTGAAAATTGTGACAAAATTGAAGCAAACACATGGAAATCAGCCCTATGAGAAGAAAAGAAAAATGGGTTTCCTAATCTAGTTAGGCACATATAATTTAGGTGGTAATTGACCAATAAATGGTAGACATTGTTTTTAGACCAATTATAGGAGCCATGTGTAAGGTAGGAAAATAGCTGAATCTTTCACTTGCAAAGATGAACCGTAAATCTACTTATGCACAGCCACCTTAAGTTATGAACATATAATATTTTCCCAGAGAAATGTGTGTGTACATGTGTGTGCATGTGTTTCCTCCTAAATTTTTTTAGAAATAGAATAACAAATGTCAGTTTGGTTTTGACCAAGAGTGTTGTTTACCCAATTGTGTGTTTAGTCCTCAGCTGAGAATATTTATTAAGCACCTGTAATATGTAAAATGGCTCTAGATTAATCGTAGAATAGCCTGTGTTCAGAAAAACAAAAACAAAATAGAAACCCTCATTACAGAGCCTCCAGATCTGGATATCATTATTTAAGGAAGCTCCATTCATAAAAAAAAAAATCAGTGCTCCTAAAGGAGGCTGCATGTTAGAGTATGCGGCTACAAACAAAAACTGAGATTCCTAAAAACAAAACAAAACAAAACAAAACAAAAACTTAAGATTCCTAGGCTACTCCTTCAGAAATTCTAATTCAGTAGGTATAGGATGAAACCTGAGAATTAATATTTTTCCAGGTTCCTTTGGTGACTCTCATGTAGTTAATCCACATTTCCACAATCTGGAACTACTACATAAAATAATATTCTACTTCTGAGAGTATCTGCTAAGCATATTTTATAGCATTTAATATGAGAGTGAGGACTTTCTGGTCTTATTTCCTTTAATTGCCCTAAATAGTCCTGATAAATGAGTATTATTATCCGGATTTTCTTAATGAAGGAACTGAACCTCAAAGAGGTTAAGTAAATGGTCCAATATCACAAACCTCAGACTCTAAGTCCCCTTGCTCTTTACACTGATCTTTACATTGCCTCCTTCTTGCTACAAGTCTCTTTGAGGTCTACTTTTGGCCTATTTTTTTTAAATTTTTTTAAGATTTTATTTTTAAGTAATCTCTACATCCAATGTGAGGCTTAAACTCCCCTTCCCAAGATCAAGAGTCTCATGCTCTACCGACTGAGCCAGCTGGTGCCCCATCTTGGCCTCTTTATTCAACTAATATTTATAGAATATCTGTTAGAGGCTGGATACTGGAACTTTGCTATATGCGTGGATTCTTCTCTTTGAGAGCTCTTTTGCTTAAATAAATTAAAAAAAAGGCGATTAACCATTTTAGATTTTAACTTAGTGATTCTCCCAATGAAGAAAAAGACCTCTATTTGTTTAAATTTTATTTATTATGTTAATCACCATGTTACATCATTAGTTTTTGATGTAGTGTTGTAGTGTTCCATGAGGTAGTGATGTAGTGTTCCATGATTCCAAACATGTTCCAAACTTCATTGTTTGCATATAACACCCAGTGCTCCATTCAGTATGTGCCCTCATTAATACCCATCACCAGGCTAACCCATCCCCCCACCCCCCTCCCCTCTAGAACCCTCAGTTTGTTTCTCAGAGTCCATAGTCTCTCATGGTTCGTCTCCCCCTCCAATTTTTTTAAAGATTTATTTATTTGAGAGAGAGAGTGCACACGCGAGTTGGGGGAGGGGCAGAGGGAGAGGGAGATCTAAGAAGACTCCGTGTTGAGCAGGGAGCCCGATGCAGGGTGTAATCTCACCACCTTGAGATTCCAACCTGAGCTGAAACCAAGAGTCAGATGCTTAACTGACTGCGCCACCCAGATGCCCAAGACCTGTATTTAAGCAAAGACAGCTGACACCAATGACAGTTGAGGGGCACTTAACATCAGCACATCTCCTCAATAGTATTTAATCTCTCTTTCATTCAGCTGGTCATTAACAATAAGATTATCTATTTGAGGCAATGTGAAATTTTGCATTAATAACCAGTAGGAAAGGAACATGAACAAACAACTGGGCTCAGAATAAGAATATTTACTTACTGCCCTGGTTCTGCAACTAACTGGCTCTCATTTAAACTCTGTATATGACGTTCTTCACATAAAACACAAAAAAATTGAGCACATGTCCTAATTCTAATCATCTCTGAATAGCATGTCCTAGAAAATATTTCTACCACTCCTTACCCACCCTAATTTTCCTACAAAGACACACAGAGATACACATTCAACTCAAGAAAGAGAGTGCTAGCTGCCTGACACCTTCTTTCTAAATGTCCACCAACATTTGGTCTGGCAAATTCTGTAGATGGAATAATGGATGACTTTATGCTTTTACTCCAGAAGGAACTGCACTTCAGCAACATGAGAGCACCTTGCTGGGTGTAGGTCTTTTGGAAGAAATGGGAATATTAAAAAGTCAACAGTTGGAATCTTTGATGGTAGACATTTGGGGCGGGGTTGGTCAGGCTAAACTCTGGGGTATGTTTTTAGAAAGCTGTGCTCACATGGTTAGTTGCTGAATCTGCCCTAATTAGGCAAGGTTTTAATGACTGTGTGCTCCGTGAACATCAAACTCCATAGGCAGCTGAGTTAGCTTTGAAGGAGAGTGGGCCAGGCCGCACGTTTATTCAGGTGAAAAGACATAGCATTTGAATCTCAGATAGTTGGCATTGACCTGTAACTGCTATTGCTTCAAAGCTATAGGCAGCCATTTCAAAAATTCCAGAGACCAGAATTCTAGAATTCACTGTGATACCAACCAGCTGTGTGACCTACACCCCACCCCCCCACCCCCATTCTTGGCCTCTGTTTCCCCACTGGATGACTATGTATCATAAGTGAGAGCAGGGGCCATGTTATTCCTGCTCACCATTAAATCCTTAGCATCTAACTTATAGATCAACATCTAACCTATAATAGAAACTAAACTTGTATTTGTTGCCTTAATGAAAGGAGCTAGATTTGATGTTCTCTAGGGCCTAATTAGCTCCAGCAACCTATGGCTGTATCCTTTCTGGCACACACTCACCTTCACTTAGGTCCTCGCTCTAGGCCACTTCATTTCTGTTCTATATTGACAGCTTAGGCGAGAGCTACCCTCTCGGGTCCGTCCCTTCCTCCCCTTCCTGATTCCTCATTATTATACCTGTGGCCATCACTAGCTTAAGTCCATTCCAATATCAACCCACCCCCTTTCAAGCCTGACCCTGTGCACTCACATGTGTCTTTCACATTTGTGTATCATCTGTATCTTCATTTCCATTCTCCTGATGCTTTTTCTTTATATAGATCACTACAGAGTGAATTCGAACTGACTTAAAAAAAAAAAAGGTCAATACCAGGCCTGGCACCAAAGGAAAATGATATTGCTTTTATATGTGTTATGAAGCTACTGAGAAGAGAGAAATTAACAGCAAAAAAAAAAATTTTTCTAGAAATTTGGAGGAGATGCTGAACACACACATATACAAAATTAAATAGCAATTTCTTCCTAAGGTCTGAGGGTAGATGAGGTAACCACATTTTGATAAAAACTTCATATTCAGCATACCACCAATTCTCAATTCTGGAAAAAATCTCAGTGATCTTGCCCAACCTCTGTACTTCACTGATGAGATACTGATTCAAATAATGTGTCTTGTCCTTCCTGCAGGTAGTGTAAGAGGTGCTGGATTATTTGTCTCTTTGTTTGTTTATTATTTTTTTCAGTGAGATCAGCTCATTTTTCTCAGGACTTTTGTTTGATCTAAATGTAAGATTTTTTTTCTTAATGTACCCCATTGCCCTTTGAAGAACTAGAGTAACACTGAAAATGTAATTGCTTCAGGGAACTGACAACTAATTATCCCAAAGCAAAAAGAATGCTAGGCATTTAGATAATGAAATGCCAGTCAGTGTAATAGAAGTGTCACTTACGTAATACTTGACTGTGTTTGAAAGGAATGCACATTATTTGCAGACACATTCATGTATCTCTGCAGCCAGAAACTCTGTGGGTGGGCACATATGTGGCTCTCTACATACTTAAAGATACTACCCCAGTAACATAGTTACAAAGACCAGGGTGGGAAATATTGTGTGTGTGTGTCTGTCTGTCTACCAACTTGCAGGATTCTGTCACATGCTGGCCTTCTTGATCTAACACTGTGAAGTCTGCATCTACAGCTGCATTTCTGCAGATAGCCAGGATGTTTTGTTCAGATGCAGCTTCAGTGCCCTTGACATTGAGCAGTGCCAGAAATCCAACACTAGACCCTCAAACAAGGATCTTGAATGCATGAAAGGAAAATTTTTCCATGAATATTTATGGGAAACCTGGCTCTGCATGAGTGAGAATGGTAAGGATGTGTTGTTGATAATCAAGTTGGGTTGTTATTTGTATGTAATAATTTAGAAACTGGAGAGGGAAGGAGGAAACCCTACCCTTTATTAAATAATCCAGACAATGGATTATTTAAATGTTGTGTTTTGTATGCCTTGGCTCCTTCCGTTTTCCCTCGTGCTGGAATCAGATTTGCACTTCCTTAGAACCCCGTGTATGAGCAGCTTCACTCTCAGAGCAAAGACAAACTTTCTTTGTTGGAAGCAGATCACATTTCAGAAGTAATTTCTCAACGCTCAGTGTCATAATTAACAAAATCTAGGGTCATATAGCTTCAGCCCAGGCTTTTAAGGTCCTTTTTGTGATAGTCAAGGTGATAATGACCAACTGGCAGTTCTGATGCTGATAAAATGTATGGAAGGATGTATATTAGTTTCCTGCGGCTGCTGTAGCAAACTGTGGTAAACTAGTGGCTTAAAACAGAAATCTCCTCTCTCACGATTCTGGAGGCAAGAAGTCCAAAAGCAAGGTGTTGGCCGGGCCACACTCCCTCCAGAGGCCAAAGAGGAGAATCTCCCCTCCTCTAGCTTCTGGTGGCTCAGGCATTCCTTGGCTGTGACCGCAAAACCCCAATCTCTGGCTTTATTTCCACAAAGCTTTGTCCCGTGTGTCTGTGTCATCTCTTTGTCTGTCTCTCATAAGGACATGAGTCATTGGATTTAGGGCCTGCCTGGATAAACTAGGATGATCTCAAGATTCTTCATTTAATCATATCTGCAAAAGCCTTTTTTCCAAACAGAGCCACATTCGTGGGCTCTGGAGGTTATGACATGGGGTCATCTTTTCGGGGAGTTCCACCATTCAATCTACCACAGGATGTCACAACTACTGCTTTTTATGACTAAAATGCTGTACTGCCCAATAACTGAGACAGGCAGGTTGATCAACAACTACAAAGTCTAAGCATATTTAATCTTGAGGTTCTCCTTCAGATAACTTGTAGACTTTTAAAGCAGTACAGAAACCCTTGCTCTACAGACCTATTGGTGACTTGTATAACGTTATGCGAAGCCATTAAAATATTTACAACTGCCATTAATCTGTTGAAATAGTATGAATGGGGTGAAAGCAGAATTACTATTATCTGACTGCCACACAGGGAAGAAACAAACAACATATGGGCATCAAAGAAGAACTGGAAGAAAAATACAACAGAGAGTTGGTGGTGGTATGTGTTTTCATTAACTTTGGTGTGGTGCGGGTCATGTATCGCACAATTAACTAAGGATATATTTTTATTTTTCCACTTTTTCTGTATTTACACTTAAACAAATATGTTTTCATCACAGATGCATTCAAAAGAAAAAGTCAAAGGCATATAAATATCACAGAAACATGGAACTTGAGAATGAGTCAGGGCAAACCTTAGGTCCACTAGCTTAGTTTCCCTCCTTTCTATAACATCCCTAATAGAAGGACAATCTACATCTTCCTCTACCTGGAAATATCTGGTGACAGAGACCTTTTTCCTTTACCATCTAATTCATTCTAGTGTTGAATGCCACTCATAGTCTAAAAATTCTCCTGAGTTGTGCTGAACTGATAATTGCATTGGAAAGTCTTTCTTGCAACTTTTCCATTTGTTACGGATGAAAAAAATCTGTGGGCCTAAGACCCAGGAACCCTGGAATTCAAGGCGAAGCTTTACTAGGAAGCAGTGACATGATCTTGGACTTGGCTCTCTGTTTCATCATCTGTCAAATGAAGGAGTTAGAGTCCAGGGTCTCTATGGTTCTGTTTCACACCACCCTTAACATTCCTGAGTGCTGAAGAAATGGTTCTCTATTCTACTTACATGACTTTGATCAAATTATGTAAACATTCTGAGTTTCAGCTCAGAGTCCTCTACATAACAATATGATTTTAAGTGAAAAAAAAAAAAACAAAAAACAAAAAACAAAAAACCCACATCTTAATATGAAGAATATAGTGTTTAACTGCAGAGATTTTAAGGCCAGACTGACTGAGTTTAAATGCTAGCCCCACAATTTCCTGGCTGTGTGATATTAGGAAAATCACTTAACATTTCTGTGCTTTCATTTCTTCATCTGGGGGAAAAAAAGGAAAAAAAGGATACAGTAACAGTTCTTGCCTCATAGAGTTTTGAGAATTAAATGAGTTAATGCATGGAAAGCTCTTAGAAGGGTCCTTGCTACCAGAGGGTACAACATAAGTGTGGCCATTATTATAAATGGATCCTGAAATTGGTTGAAAATGAAACATTCAAATATTGTTTTTCCTTTTTCTATCTAATTATGTGGCATTGGTAATTTGTTCCCTGCTTTGGAAAGTTTGATTCATTGCAAAGAAAACAAAATATCTGTCACTGACAATTTTTGTTATGGTTTCATACTCTAACCATATTTTTCCAAGTTAAACATTATTTCATTTTGCTTACATTAGTAGAAAATGTGGGGAAAAAAAACAAAACCCTTTTGATTGGGAAAGTCACTATCTCTATAAAGTCAGGTTTTTTATTGTGCAGCTTTAATTGAGATGTATAGTAAGAATTACATGCTTTTAAAAATTTTATGTAATTAGATTTCTATCTGCCATTTTACTTTTTGTTTCCTGTGTCTCATACATTTTTGTTTTGTCTATTTCTCTTCCGCTGCTTTCTTTTGCATTAGGTATTTTCTAGTGCAATGTTTATACCCCTTTAATGATTTTTTTTTTTACTATATATGTTTTAGATGTTTTCTTAGCAGTTGCTCTAGGACTTACCATGTACATCTAAATTTATCAGACTCTGGATTTATGCTAAATTAATTCCAGTGAGATATAGAAACATTATATCTTTATAGATCTATTCCTTCTTACCCTTTTCACGCTATTATTTATATATATATTGTACCTATATATGTTGCAAACTCAACAATACATTGCTATAATTATCACTTTATTTAAGTATGATGCCTTTCAGAAAAGCTAAGAGAAGAGAGAGCAAGCATATATTTGTAGCATTTGTTATATTACTCTTCTTACCTTCTGGTTCTATTCATTTATTTAGGCAGATCTGAATTTCCTGTGTGGTGTAATTTCCTTAATCCAACATAGCTTTGCTGCCATCCACCTCCTTTGTGCTATCATACCTTGAGTAACTTCTTTAAGTATGGATTTTTAAAAATTATTTGAACACATTTATAATGGCTGCTTTGAAGTCTGTTAAAGTCAACATCTGGGCATTCTCAAAGGTTTCTGTTGCCTGCTTTTCCCCCCTAGGTATGAGCCACTTTCCTGTTTCTTTGTATGCCCTGTGATTTTTTGTTACCAATTGGACATTTTAGAAAATATATTGTAGCAACTCTGGATATTGATTCCCACCCAACACCCACCTTGCCGCTTGCCCCTAACTGACCCCCACCCCGCCCCGACTCTGAAGCTTGCCATTGCTGTTTGCTAGCATATTTTGTTTAATGACAGGCTAGACTACTCTAGCGTAGTCTATTTCCCTCACCATGTGAGACCTCCGTTGTTCCTGTAAGGATACAGTCTTTCATGTGTTTCCTTTGAGCTATCCTTGACTGCCATTTTCCCTGATCATAGGCAGCTGTTAGGCTCCAATTGCCGCCTGATTCTTAATTGTTTTTGACAATTCTCTGGGTCATAAATTTCTGCACAGTCTGATTCAATTAAATTTGGCCTCTTTTGGAAGGGTTGTTTTTTTTTTTTTTTTTTTTTAAAGATTTTATTTATTTATTTGAGACAGAGAGAATGACAGAGACAGAGAGCACATGAGAGGGGGGAGGGTCAGAGGGAGAAGCAGGCTCCCTGCCAAGCAGGGAGCCCGATGTGGGACTCGATCCCGGGACTCCAGGATCATGACCTGAGCCGAAGGCAGTCGCCCAACCAACTGAGCCACCCAGGCGCCCCGGAAGGGTTGTTTTGAAGTCACTGTTTGAGGTTTACTTTGACCCCTCAAGGGCTTGTTTCAGCTGCCTCTTTCCCTGGTTCTCTCTGGCAAACTAGTTGGCCTGTGGTTTAGCTTCCCATTCTCATGGAACTGTGGGCCTCCTCCTCATTGTTTACCACGCAAGTCTACATTTTTTCCAATTTCCTTGAGGCTTGAATTTCCTTTGAGAAGAGCTTTGGAGCTCTCTGTTCTCTAGGCCTGGCTACACCCCTGCGCAGAATCTCTGAGCCATGATTCAGGAGATGGGGGTAAGGACACTGGCCTGCTTCTCTCTAAATGGCACTCCTGCTTTAGGGGAAGCATTCAACTCAAGCATCCCAGAAGTAGAAGTTCCCACACATGCTGTTTAAAGTAGAACGTAGCAGATAGCCCACTGGCTACTCAACACATCTGACCCCAATTCCTTGAATTATGAAATCTTCCGTTTCTGGAGTCTTGGGGAGAGGCAAAGTCCCCACTGCTCACTTACAGTAGCTGAAAGCTAGGGTCTGGGCATGTGATGTAGTCTTATTTAATCGGATACCATGGAGAATTTGATTCTGAAGTGAATGGCACACAGGAGAAAAGGCAGGTGAGAATTTATTTCATCGCTGGTGGCATCCTGGGTCCAGGGGTGCCAGTACCAGCTCCAGCACTCAGTTTCCAGTGGAAGCTGCAGTGGCTCCAGTGGTGATATTTTGGTTGGTGTTCTGCCCTCTGCTTGGTCTTTGGCCATTTTACTGAGGCTCATCTTTCATCCTTCCCTTAGATTTTGTGATCTCCATCATAGTTTTTTCTATTAATTCCCTCTCTGTTCCAGTTAACCAAAGACAGGTTCTGTTGTTTGCAAGCAAGAACCAAGATGTATACAACAGGGACTGGGAATGTCCCTCAAGGAACACCATTTGCCATGGTTACAAGTTGGGTGTATTTCCTTTCAAAGTTCTAGTTTGAAACTGAAACGCTATTGATGGAAGAACTAAGCAGTAAAAGTGTATTGCAGCTGGAGAGAACTGTCTTTCTTGCTTAGACCCAGGAGATGCCGAGAAAGTAAAGAAAAAGAGAAAGCTCAGGTGGAAGAGAGGAGCAACGCCTCCAGCACTTGGACAATCCCTTAATTTAACTTTTGCTCTTTTCTAGCATAAATAATATACATTCTGCTCAGAGAAGTCTCTTTTAGTACCATCAGTTACTATTTCAAAACATGAAAAAAAAGGCACAGGAAATGATTTAAGAATAACTTCTTCCTGCTCTAAATATATATGCTTGCAAAAAGCAAATATGCAAGAAAATATTGCCATGATGATTTTTGCAAGCCACTCACCTACAGTAGTAACTCCTAAGTGATGTTAATATTCAAGAAAGAGTGCAAATTCAGTGCTCTGGCTGAACATTGAGATTGCTTATGTGTTCCAAGCCCAACCCGCAAGTATGAAAAGTAAGTAACTAAATATCACTGAGAGCCCAGGACACATGACCAGTTTGAACATAAAGCAGAATCCCACAGCATAGCCAGAAACCAGTTGGTTCCTTTACAGGCAAATTCCTTTCAACAAAAGCCTGGGCCTGATTAAAATGTTTCCCAAGTTCAAAGACAGGTGAGATAGATGGGGCTGCACACTGTAGATATGGACAACTTATCAGAACTGTTACCATTTTGTTTGGAAGCATTAGGCCAAATGCAGAAAAACTCAACCTCATCTCTCACAATGATTTGCTATATTTATCTGGTAGGCAAATGTTCTTTGGATTAACGTTGCTTCACAACCAGAAGATTTATCTTAAATGCCATTTCAGAGAAGGCAATTTTTAACTTCCCCAATGTTTCAGATAAAGAAAAGTGATTTCCAATTCTTGTACAATGCATTTTAACTTCTTGACATGTCTTCACCTCTATTACATCATTCTAGCCTCAAAATAACATGTCAGGTAGTCAGGGATAGGGAGGAGGAGATAATGTATTCACTGAGTGCCTAGTACATACTAGGTAACATATATTTTCTGCAATTTCATCCTCACAGCAGCTCTTATTTAATATCTTTACTTTGTATATGAAGACTGAGAGAGGCTAAATGGTTGCTCTAGTTCAATCAGACCTGGATCTAGATCTTAGGTCACCTGACTCAGGTCTATGAAACTTTTCTCAGACTGTTGTGACACTTCCTGGTCTACCTAACAGAAAGCTAAAGTCTTGTGCTCAAGAGCAGAGACTAAGCCCCACATTTTTCTGTGCTCTCATTGGAAGAATGACTTTGCCTCTGAATGGATATCTATGGAAAACAGAGTCTATCAACAGAATAAGCAACTAGACTAAGAAATCAAAGGGACAGAGTCTGAGTGACAATGATAATGGAAGACGTTACATGGAGGCTACTGCCTCTCCTACTAAAAGAGGTGTGATAAGGCCAAGTCCAATCAAGCCACTGGGCTTTTGCTGGCATCCCCTAACTCCAGAACCACATTTACAAATGCCCCTGCCTAGTGACCTTGGGCAAGTTACTTAGACTTTCTAGGTGTCAATTTCCTTGTCTACAAAATCTTCTTCAAATGATCTCACTAATTTGCAGTCTGAAGTATAGGAGGACCTGAGAGGATTAGGAGGCCTGGAAATTAAGAAGTATGGGTGGGCACAAGAACTGACAAGAACATGAAATCTCTGATGATCTCTCGCCTCTCTGCTTGGAGCTTGTTTCTTGCCATATGATACTTCTTTTCCTCTCTAACAGGAGTCCATCCTGTTCCTTTCTCACTAATTCCAAATATGAATTATGGATGTACACCCTAACCCTGTGAAAACTCCAGAGATTAGAACACTTCGGGAGTTTAGGGAATGATAGATAAATTATCTGTCTATGTGAGCTTGAGGTGCAAACCTTCCCAGTGATATCTGGGTTTTATCAAGGTATTCTTGGTGAACAATAAGACTATAATTAAATGAATTTTTCTCCCTTCTTTGCTCCTTTCTCTTATTCCTTGCCCCTGCCTCACTAATTCCCCAAGGGAAGACTAACAATTTGGCCCTCTGTTGTGATTCCTATCTGAGAGACCCAGAGATATAATGAGATACAGACTTTAAATATCATATTTAATTTATAACCCAAGGTCGCTGGATAATGCCTAGAAATCACAAAAAAAGAAAGAGTTCCCTAAAGCTTTGATACAAGTAGAAAATTAATTATGCACACACACACACACACACGTATATGTCTCCATAGTGTACCAGAGCAAAGAAAGCCCCTCTCACCAAACAACTTGATCCAGGTTGATAAATCATTACACACATGTCCTGCGTTGCTGCAAAATATCTAAGCATACAGACTCACGCCAGCTCTGTGACTAGACTTCTCTGTGACCCTGGGCAAATCATATCACCTTTCCAAGTGTCAGTTTCCTCATCCACAAAATGAAGACCTTGAACTAATTTATTTCTGAAATAGTTGATAATTCCTCAAATCTGAAAATCACTTCTTCTCTGTTATTCAAGCCCATATTATTTCCAAATGAAAAATCATTGTCTGCTCTTTTCCTCACTACTAAACAAATGATCTTTATGTCCATTAAGTGAAAGAAGTGCAGAAAATACATAAAGTTGAGACTGTGTTTTTTTTTTTTTAACTATCCCAAAAGATTCTTAAGTTATATTCATTCAAATCCATAAGTGGTAGGAACACTTTAGAAATAAATATATATTTTTGTATAAAACAAATACCTTTACCTCAGAGGTTTATTCTCTGCAGGTTTCCCAGGTCATAGGATCTGAAGATTGAACAAAGTCTACACTTCAGAACAATTCTTTACACGGAAGTTTCAATTCCAGGCAATCAAGGCCTGAACTCAGTCTTCTGTATTCAGATCTGTTACAAAAGAGCAGTTTGCAGGGAGTGTAGCACTTTAGGCTGTCAGATTAGATTCTGAAAAAAGAGCACAAAGTCATTGTCCACTGTGTAGTGTGCACTCGAAAAAATATGTCTCCATCATCATGTCCTTATTTAACTCTTTCTTTATAAATAATTCTACATATCATAAGCACCTTGTGTTTGGTTGTGTTGCTATATTTATTACAATCCTATTTAAGGCCCAAGCAAGGGACCTCACTGACCCTTTCAATAATACAAATACGCTGTGGGCTTTGAGTCTCCTTTTGGCTTTACAGGAAGTCACCAGTGATAAATTGCAGAAGAGGACTTAAAAGAGATTCTCCTCTAATCCTTCCCTGGTCCAGCTGTGCATTTTTCACATGAAAAGAATGAGAAATCTCTCCTTATCCTAATACAACCCATCCGTTCCTGGGAAAATCTCAGGGGCATTAGAAACTGTTCATTCTTCTGCTCAAAATATTTCTAGTACTTGAATCATCTTCACTTCAAACAGTGTTCTAAGCAAATTCCACACTACTTGGATAAGCATACATTTCTAAGGGAACTACCTAGAAAACTCTGACTTGTTTCAAATGTATAAACTCTGATGTTAAAAAATTATTGAAAAGGCACATTGCCTTATCATTACATATTTTTACTGTTGATAAAAGGCAGAAACACAGCATTATTGTTCTTACTCTATAATAACAATACAAAGTTCAAAGAAATGAGCTTTAATAGAATGTGTGTTTGTTGTGCTGATTAAGAATCAAACTCTAAAAACCACAGGAATTGGAAAACCTGACTTAAGCATTTGTTTTGCAACTAATACACTAGTTGCCATTGACCAAATCACCCAGTCCCTCTGGGACACTGTTCCCTCATCCATAAAGCGAAGGGAATTAGGGAATTCTAAGTACTCTTCAATACAGACACACTAGGATTCTCTTCTCAACCACTGGCCTATTCACATGACAAATGAGGTCTTCTGGACAGTTTTCAAAGGCAAAAAGAAGTAAATTGAAAGACTCTTTGTAACATAAGAGAAATAATAAAACTATACACAGGACACTACAAAATGATAGCAAAAGAGACAGAGGTAATTTTCTCACCTTGGGAAAATAGCAAGAGAAGGAGGGAAGTGAAATGCAGCAGGGGGATGGCGGTGGCTGTTCAAACTAAGCAATGGGACTCTGAGTGGAGGGTGGGCAACGTTCTGGGACAAATGACAATAGAGAGGAAAATGTTCAAAAAAGTGATTTGAGGAGTTGGAATCAATGAGCCAAATGTGCAAAACTGTATGCTATAGAAGAGGACATTTTTGTATTTATAGAAAAATGTACTTCAAAGCCTCTTTCTTCCCCCTTCCCCAACACGCTCAGCTCGGAGATCTAGTATTCTCTGTTAACAAAGGATAATTCCTGAGATCAGAGGCATCTTAATTAAGTCCCAGGAACTTTATCATGAGGTCTCTCTAGCTTTGACAAAACTTATCTGGATTCAAGAATTCATTTCTCAGGAGGTTGGTCAACAGGTCAAAGTGGAAATAATCCAGAAGTTAAGATTTTTAAAGACTCACATAACTATGGCAGCTTTCTAAAAGCAGAAACTCAGCTCTGGTGGGATATTCTCTGAAAGGCAACTTTTCACTGCCTTCCTTGGTTTGCCAGATTGGCTTGTAACTTCCAAACAAGATGTAATAGCTGAATCCCAACTGCTGTTAATGGAGATGGTTTCAATAGTGATGTTATGGAATGGATCAAGCATAGAAAATGTTCCAAAATGCAGGTGTTTGGATGCAGTTTTAATTCACATTTGGCAGTAGGGAACCTTATACTCGCACTTAATACCAACTTTCATTTTAGGTTTTCTCCAAATTACTCATCTCCACTATCTCCACTACGTGCAACTTCTAAAATGAAGATCTACGGGAATTTTCTGCTAGGATGTATTAGAAAGAAAAATGACATCATGAGGATTTAAATATGGAGACGACATTTTAAAGCTTTCTGCTATTAGACTAACCAGTTATCATCATCAGTTACAGTGCTGATAACTGTAGCATGGTCTAGAGGATGAGAAATATATAGTTCCAATTCCACCTAATATTAGCTCACTGAGCTCTTTCCTACAAGTTGAGCTGGTGTCAGCCCCCATTGTTAAAGTTTGATTATTAAAAGAATTAGTTCACTTCTAGCTTCACAGGAGACATTATGGAATAAGGAGATGCTTAAAAAATGTATTGAAAATATGCAGTATTCCTTTATTTTTAAAGTTACTGCAGGAGGGGTGCGTGGGTGGTTCAGTCAATTAAGTGTCTGCCTTCGGCTCAGGTTATGATCCCAGGGTCCTGGGATCTAGTGCTGCATCAGGGTCCCTGCTCAGTGGGGAGTCTGCTTCTCCCTTTCCCTCTGTGCCTCTCCCCTCCACCAACGCCCAGCTTGTGCTCTCTCTTGCTATCTCTCTCTCTCAAATAAATAAATAAAAATTTTTTTAAAAAATTACTGTAGTATAATGTATTTCAATCTAAAGAACTCACAGATCTTTACAATTACTTCTTTTGGAGGCTTAAAATCTCCCTTCCTGTCAGGAAGACGGAAATGAAGTATACTTCATTGTCTTAGGTGATGTAGCTAAGCATAATTTGGTTTTATTGTTGTTTAAGCAAGCTCTATCCATACTCTGGTTCAAAAATTCACAATCGGTAGGAAACAAATTCCAGAAGACAGAGTAAGATCTATTTTAAAAGCAGGAAAAGACAAATAGCAACTCCAAATCCTCCATAAAATCACACCATCTCAAGAGACTCATCCATCTCACAAATTTTCTGGGTAGTAATCAAAGGTAATCTTGTTTTCTAGTTATTTCTACCTGTAGCATATAGTTGAAAAAAAAATGAAGACCATGGAGTTATAACAGTATAGTAATCGAGTTGCCTAGACCCATACCTGTTAGACCAGAGCGAATCTTTTTTTTTAAGATTTTTATTTTTATTTTTTATTTTATTTATTTATCAGAGAGAGAGAGAGAGCACAGGCAGACGGGAGTGGCAGGCAGAGGGAGAAGCAGGCTCCTCATGGAGCTGGGAGCCTGATGCGGAACTCAATCCCAGGACCCTGAGATCATGACCTGAGCCGAAGGCAGATGCTTAACCAACTGAGCCACCCAGGCACCCCGACCAGAGCAAATCTTATTCAGTCACTTTCACAGGCTGCGCATACCTCCAAAGGATCCTACCTCACTTGCCCAAACCTTCCAATCCAGGATAACAAGCCATTGTACTCATATAGGTCACAATCATTTATATAGAAAAATATATCTAGGGATAAATCTTACTCAATCTTTCCAGACCTCTGGATAAATAAAATGTTCCTTGCTTGGATTAATCTACCTCCTCTGTATAAAACTTGAGTCATTAAGATCCCTTCTACCATTGTATCTCAAGTCCATGCTTAGCTCATGTTCCCTCTGATGGATAAAAGATAGTTCAATAAATAGGGACACAGCAAGACTAGGGAGAGTAATCATTCTATTTTGAAAATTATAGAACTGGACCAGACTCCCTGAAACTCCAGTGGGAAACAACTAGTTTTCATCCTTGCATGATATGCTTACATTTTTTCACTCTCCCATTTAATAAATGTCTACTGAGAACCTACACTATGTATTAGACTCTGTGTTAGGTTTGGCAAGGATAGTTCCCTCACTTAACGGAGTTCATGGTCCAGTTTGGCAAAAAGATAAGTAAAGAGTCTAATTGCAATTCAGTGTGATACATGCTGTGTTAGGTCAGGTACAGGGTGCTGGAGTAGGAAGGAGGTCAAGAAAGGCCTTTTGGAAAACTCTTCTAAGTTGAGTCTTGAAGGATAAGCAGTCATCTTCTAAAAATGAGGGTGCAGAAGCTTGTTGGAGTCCTAAAAGTAGTTCAGTATATACACTCAGAGAATGATAAATAAAAAGACAAGGTTTCATTTTTTTTTCAGCTTTATTAAGATATAACTGACAAATTATAACATACTTAAAGTATATAACATGATGATTTGATATATGTGTATCTTGTGAAAGGACTCCTACCATTGAGTTGATTATCATGCCCACCACCTCACATATTTACCTTTTTTTTCTTTTTTGGTGAAAATACAAGTTCTACTCTTAGCAAATTTCAATTATACAATACAATATTATCAACTACAGCCACCATATAATACAGTAGATCTTCAGACCTCAATCACCCTGTAACCGAAAGTTTGTACCCTTTTTCAGGCCTCTCCCTATTTCCCCCATACCCCAATCTCTGGCAACCACCCTTCTATTCTGTTTTTGCAATTTCTACTACTTAAAAGAAATTCCACTTATATATAAGTATTTGTTTTTCCCTGTATGGCTTATTTCACTTGGTGTAAGGGCCTCCAGGTTTATCCATGTTATCACAAATGGTAGAGTTTTCCTTCTTTTCCTTTTTTTAAAAAAAGGATGAATAATATTCAATTGGATATGTACGTATGTATCTATCTATCACATTTTCTTTACCCATTTATCTGTCAGTGGACGCTTAGGTTGTTTCCATGTCTAGTCTATTGTAAATAATGCTGCAATGAACAAGCAGATATCTCTTCAAGATAGTGTTTTTGTTTCCTTTAGATATATACCCAGAAGAAGGATTGCTAGATCATATGGTAGTTCTATTTTTAAGTTCTCAAGGGACCTCCATATCGTTTTCCACAGCAGCTGTCAGTTTACAGTCCAACTCCATTTTAATAATATGGTATATCATATTTATCAACTGGCATAGTTGTACCCATTCTTGCAGGAAAAAAATCCCACTTGCTCCTAGAGGATGATCATTTTGAGATACTGTTGAATTTGGTTTGCTAATATTTTATTAAGGATTTTTGCTTTTATGTTCATTAGGAATACTGACCCATCATTTTCTTTTCTTGTAGTGTCCTTATCTGACTTTTGGTATGAGGGCAATGCTGGCTTTGTAAAATGAACTTGAAAGTGTTCCCTCTACTATTTTTTTTAGGAAGGATTGTAATAAATTTTTCTTGAAATGGTTGGTAGAATTCACCAATGAAGCTATCTGGTCCTGGGTTTTTGTTTATTGGGGGGTTTTGATTACTGCTTCAATCTCCTAATATGTAGGAGCCACTGTGGTCTCTGGCTTTCTCTCAGAGGACATTGTTCCATGGGAGGAGGAGATTCAGGATACTCCTACGTTGACATTTTGGTCCCTACTCTCTCCATTCTTGACAAGGCCTCAACCCTTTAGGATAGGACAGTGTAGGAAATGTTAAGTTTGAGTCAGCTATAAAGGCAGTATATACATTTTACTGAATGCCAGAATTTAGAATTATTAAAACCAGACAGCAAATTATAGGCATAATGGGTCAATTGACATGCACTCAGGAAAAGCTAGATTCTTACCCTAACTTGATTGATGATATTTTGACGAATGACTACCCATTCTTTAAATAAGGTTTCAGGTCTCTTTCACTCCTAATCTTTTTGGATTTTCAAATATTATACTTTCAAATACAAATAACTTTATTTATTGCCATCGAGTTTCAGAAAAGTTCAAAGGGTAGAAAAATCTTGCTTTGTTTAATTGAAAGTAAGCCAACTTGGTGTATAGGTCAGCCCAAGATCTTTCTGCATGAACTTTAAGATTTCAAATTGCTCCATGGTATTGCAGGTGTATTGATGGGCATGGTGCTACTCCTAGCCAAATATCGAAGCAGCTTCTACAGGGGTCTTTTGTCCACTTCCTGTATCTATTCTCCATTTGTTTCCACCTTAGTATTCTCCTGTGGATGCTGTGGGTCTAGATGGAGAGTGCTCAAAAACCTATATGCAAGTCTCCTAGATTCTCGGCAGACATCATCTGATTTGGGTGAACTTTATGTGAATCTTAAGTCACTATACAAGTGTTGAAAGGTTTTTTTAATGATTGATTGATTGATTATTTTTTAATTGAAATATAGTTGACCCACAATGTGATATTGTGTGCAGGTGTTCAACATAGTAATTTAACATCTCTATACCTTATGCTCTGCTCACCACAAGTGTAGCCACCATCTGTCACCATACAATGGTATTATGATACCCCAGACCATATTCCTTATGCTGGATCCTTTCTTCCTGTGACTTATTCATTCCATAGCTAGAAGCTGTATCTCCCACTCCTAATTGAAGGACTTTTAAAATCAATTTTTCTACTCTAGTCACAAATGTTTTTAAATTTGTTATAAAAGGGACCTCAGAGCTTAGGTGCTAATGTTTACTGAGCAGTTACTATGGGCCTTTCATCTTTACAAGTACTTTACATATTAAGTCATTTGATTTAACATAACTCCATAGTTGCTTTTATTATCTTCCTATTATTTATCTAGCAAATGAAGAAAAACAATTGGAGTATAGAGATATTAAGTAACTGACCTGAAACTACATACCTAGCAAACTACAGAGTGAGAATTCAAACCTGAATTATCTGATTCCACCAACCTCAAGCTAAACCACTATGCACATTGTCTCTCTCGGGTGAAGTTAAAACCATTCCAGTCTTCAGTCTCCTTATGCTGAAGATACTTCACACTTTGTGAAGCGATTTCATGTTTACAAAGCATTCTCATTTTTTACTTTCTCTGGAACTTACACACACCCATTTGAGGTTATTGGGACAGGTATGCAGATCTACATTTCAGAGAAATAGCTGAATCTCAGAAGGACTGACTTACCTAAGGTCTAGAGAGCCAGAACCACTGTAGGTCAACTGACCTATTACTAATAGGAACTCCTTTCCCTACTACACAGCATATTTTTACTACAAAAGTAAATAAAGACAAAAATACTTCCCAAGGGCCTATGGTTTGCTTACAGAGATGACTGGATGTTAGCACTTTGATGTAGAGAAATGCAACTTAGAACTACAAAGGACTATCGAGAATCCAGAACAAATATAATCAATGTCAAATGCGGACTCCAAACTTGGGTTAATCACACCATTTATGCCCTAAATGAGAAGTCATACTCATGAAATCAAGGAGTTGACACTTTAGCAAATTAGAATGTTCAACAGCATAAACAAGAGGCAGGATGGTGTGCACTGAATATATTAAATACACACTAACTCAGTCTAGGTCCCTCAAAGTCATACAATTGCAAATGTTTGTCAGAAATGGAATCAGAAGACTTGAACCACTCCAGGCAGGGTCTCCTGTGTAGCCAAGTAAGAATCATAATCCTGTTAAGAGTTTACTGGTAACTGAATGAGGGAATTGCTGTTTCCTAGAAGCATCCGAATATTCCAAGAAAGGGAGTTGACCTAGGGTGGGAGAAAATGCCTAAGGCTAGCAATCAGGGAGACTTGGATTCTAATTTCTGCTTTAGGACTGATTTGTGATGATGTCTTATGTAAACCATTTGACCTCTTTAGGATTACTTGACCACCTGGAAAATATACATGCCCTTCTTGCTATGAGGGCCTAATGTGAGAATCATATGAGAAAGGTGTGAAAGAAATTAAAAAGTACAGTTTTGGGCTATACATAAATGGGGTGAAGTGATCTAAGCAATAAAAGGACTTGCCTTTAAATGGACCAACAGTACAGCATATGTCTGGGAAGAAACATTTACTGACAGTATATAATGTGCCAGGCACTGTATTAGGCACTTCTCACAGTTCCTAGATAGAATGCTATTATCAGTTTACTGATGAGAAAATTCAGGTTCCAGCAGGTTCAATATCTAATCTCAGAATCACACAGCTAGTAAATCATAACACAGGAATTCAAATCTAGGTATGCCTACCGCAAAAGGCACTGGAAAAGCAGATATCAGACATAAAAGAGGACAACTTAGAGATTCCAGTATCATGATAGACATGGAGAAGAAGCTTTCAAAGGAGGAAAGAATATGATGTCTGAGGCCTGTTATGGTCGCTTGAAACCTTTAATGAACAATTGCTTTGAGTGTTATGTTGTTATAGAATCCATATTTCAAGGCAGCTGAGACTACCTGTTCATAGTCTTAAGTAAACCATTTGCTTCTCTACAATGAGAAGCTGTGTTCTTCTCCCTATTGCCCACCATCTTTATTATAATAGGGACCTGTGAAAAGGTCAAATGGGTAGATCAGGGTGAATTTGTGACCATTCTCAGGAAAACCATTTCCAAGAACTTGTCCAGTGGAAAAAGGATGAGTTACTCCAAGTGCATTTTTCTTTTCCTCCTCCTTCATTTTCTCCATCATCATCATCATCATCATCATCATCATCATCATCATCACAATATCACATGAAAGCTGTAAAACCCCTCTGTCCTTGAGTAAGTCAGTTAGCCTTCATCACCGTAAGACCCCCAAAAGTAACATAAGACTGTTGGCTCAGGTATCTCTGAGCTCCTTTCAAAATTCAGCAGCCCTAAATTTTGAGAGTTGTCACATAGATCATAATGAGCTCATGCTACATAAGACAGAGGGCAAAGAATGTAACATAAACCACAATCCTTGCCCCCAAGGGGCTTAAGAACTAGACAGCATCTGGGAAAGCTGGGATTCACAACAAAAATTAATTGAGAAGTATCACTAGGAAATACTGAAATCTTATTGTTATATATAATATTTAATATTTATCATTGAAAGGTTAAATAGGGCTATTTGCCTCTTCCCTTTATCAGACCACCCTTTACTCCCCTACCCCTACTCCAAATACGCCTTCATTTCCACTTTCCAAAATTATATTCCTGATTTGAAGCCCGAGTCTCAAATACCACTTCCATCAAAGGGCCTTCTGCCCTCAACTGGAGAGGATCTCCTTTCAATTCCCAGCTCTGCTTTCCAATTTGCCTGTATAACATCATAGCCTAGAGGCACCTAGGATGCATTTTATTTTGAGGGTCCTGATTCTGAAGTCTGGCTCAACCAGTGATCAGCCAGCTGACTTTCCTAGGTCTTTGTTTCCTCTCAAGGAGAGTAGGTCTGATAATAATCTCTCCCACACAGAGCTGTTGTGCAGATTAAACAAGGTAACCCTCGAATGTGCTTAGTAGAGATTCAGTGAATGTGTCTGAATCCTCCCCTGACAATTACTTTATTCAGCTTTCTACTCCAGTCATTTGTTTATCTGCTTTATCTCCTCCAGGAGAGAAAATCTGAGGATGGGAAACTCCTCTCACTCATCGCCCCCGCCCCTTCCCTCCACCCAGTACCTAGCACAGATTCTCATAGTTTATGTGTATATTTATCAGATTGGTCTCTGTCTGGACCAGCTGTCTCCTGAAGCCTGTTACGAATGTTCAGCATGCACACTTCAACATTAACAGGGGCAGCGTGGAAACCTCTCTTTTGTCTTCTTCCCACTCCCCAACCCTCGCTCCCGCCCCCCCCCCCCCATGGCTTTGGAGAGGAGGCTGCAGTTAGAATCACTGCACTATAAGAAAATCATCAATTGTCTAATGAAACCCCCTGTCATTAAATATCCAGCCTCTGGCACAATCCCTGAGGGAAAGAACCCATTCCTGCAATGCACTGGGCCAATTTGTGAGCCCTGCCTTGGTGAGCACAGACTCTCCCCTGACCCTGGAAGTCAATCAGCAGGAGCCCTGAATTATGAAGAATGAATGCTCACCACTGCTTGGTCTCTAGCTGACCTGCCAACTCCTGTCACTGAAGGTCACCCAGCTACGGAGCTTGCAGAGAATCAGTCACCTTCATCTCTCTCCTCTCCCTCTTCTCCACACGGGGCCCCCACGTAGCCCTTTCCCCTTTCATTAGACCCTTGCCGCTTCCTGAGGATTTGGCAGTTTCCACGGTGTCCAACCTACCAGGCTGTAAATACCTGACTAAGAAAACATGAAATGTGTTCATAGGACTTCTTTATCTAAACCATAAATATGAGATGCATTTTTTTTACTCTTATGTTAATCCCCATACATTACATCATTAGTTTTAGATGAAGTGTTCCATGATTCATTGTTTGTGCATAACACCCAGTGCTCCATGCAGAATGTGCCCTCCTCAATACCCACCACCAGGCTAACCCATCCTCCCACCCCCCTCCCCTCTAGAACCCTGTTTGTTTTTCAGAGTCCATCATCTCTCATGGTTCGTCTACCCCTCCGATTTCCGCTCCGATTTCCCCCGCTTCATTCTTCCCCTCCCGCTACCTTCTTCTTCTTTTTTTTTTTCTTAACATATATTGCATTATTTGTTTCAGAGGTACAGATCTGAGATTCAACAGTCTTGCACAATTCACAGCGCTTACCAGAGCACCTACCCTCCCCAGTGTCTATCACCCAGTCACCCCATCCCTCCCACCCCACCCCCCACTCCAGCAACCCTCAGTTTGTTTCCTGCAATTAAGAATTCCTCATATCAGTGAGGTCATATGATACATGTCTTTCTCTGTTTGACTTATTTCACTCAACATAATACCCTCCTGTTCCATCCACGTCATTGCAAATGGCAAGATCTCATTCCTTTTGATGGCTGCATAATATTCCATTGTATATATATACCACATCTTATGAGATGCATTTTGACATTTCTCAGAAAACACACCATCTCCCAGATTCAGTTGGCAGCACAGATTTACTCCCCACAAGACTGTACCAAAATCTCAACTTGGCAGTTTTCAGTCAAGCCCACACATGCAGCTGCATTGTGCTAACAAAAATGGAACCTTATTAAATCACAAAACCTGAGTGGCCGTGCCTTAAAATGATTATTTTCAAGCTGTAAGAAATTTGGTGGTATCTGAACTTCATAAACAGCTAAAATGGTAGTGTGTGAGACTCTGATGTTCACGACTTACTCCAGCTGTAGCCACAGTAAAGGTAGGCAGCAGAGATTGTGTATAAGATCACAGATTTTGAAATCAGGCAGATTTCTGCTCTGCTACCTATGATGTGTCACTTGGGAAGTTACTGCCTCTCTGCCTCAGTTTCCTGAGTAAAAATAAAAGTAAATAAGCAAGAAATACTGAAACCACTGAAGAGAATTATTTGTGACATTAGCATACAAAATCACTTAGACTGGTACTTGGCATTTATGAAACACTCAACAAAGGATGCCAATTTTTTTAAAGATTTTATTTATTTATTTGAAATAGCAGGAATGGGGTATGGAGAGGAGCAGAGGGAGAGGGACAAGCAGACTCCCCACTGAGCAGGGAGCCTGACGCAGGACTCGATCCCAGGACCCCGAGATCATGACCTGAGCCAAAGGCAGACACTTAACAGACTGAGCTACCCAGGCGCCCCAAGAATGTCAATTTTTTAAAAACCCTCATATCCATTACAAGTTAGAAATATTAAGCCAAAAATGGTTACTGAGCCCTCAGACACTGTCTTATTCTGGTTGAACTACCTGGACTTAGATTTGATTTCACTTCCCTGATTCTTGATCCTTTTCATTTTGTTCATTTTGTTCGTCCTCCATCCAATAGGTGCTGTGATCAGGCCAGGATTAATTAGAGTTCTCTCGGAATGATGCTGTAGGCATCTAAGAATGATTACGTAACGTAATTGTTTAGGTGTCAGTCTCTCCTGCTGGAAGGTAAGCTCTCAAGCCCAGGGCCTCTGCCATTCCTTTCTTTATTCTCATTACCTGTTTGTGTTCAACAGGAGAAGACCACGGACTAATTGTCAGTGTCAGGCCAGCTCCCAGATGAAACCTCTGGGAGGCTGCCTTTCCTTCCTAGAGCTGTTAGCTGTTACTTATCTTCTAGATGGAAAAGTCTGTCAAAGCCCTTGGCATCATGCCAGCTGCTTTGTTTACATGTTTTGTCTCATTTAATCTTCACAGTTATCTATGAGGTAGACACCCTGGTTATTCTGGTAGTACAGATGAAAGAATTTAGGCTTACAGAGATGAAATAAATTTAGCAAAGCTTATACAGTAAGTGACTGAGCCTGGATCCCAAACCAGAACTTACTAAGCACAAAGTACACTGGCTAACTAAATACCCACTCACAACAAGTACTGACCACTGTAAAAGGCTGGACAATCATCAGGTAGGGTTGTCAGTGGATTTTATTATTATATTTCAAGTTTTGGTAGGCATCTTATCCCAGATTAGACAAACTGACTCCCTTTGAAAGTTGGAGAGATCAAAACCATTTATAATTACCCTTAGGACCATCTCATATGACCAGAGATTCACAGAGTCAAACCTGATTGTTTATTCTCAAAGATCAAGTCTCAGCATGAAAATGTATAGAATCAATGTAACTGCTTGTATAGAGCCTTCTGATATATAACAGGGCGTGCTCCCCACCTCACGCATCCTCACAGGCTAGAGATTTCCAAAAGTAGAGCCCTTATGCAAAATGTTGGTATATTTTTTCTCCATTTTTTGGTGGCTGAGCTTAAAGAAGATATTGAAGTTTAGGACATGCGCATGCCAGCTTAGAAATGGGCCAAACAAATCTCAGTGGATAGAAACATATAACTGGAGGGTAAATGCCAACTGTCCACCTAGAACACACCCAGGGGCCCCCACTTTCTACTCAAGTCCCTTCCAACTTTGAGACCCTAAAGGATCTCTGGAGATGGGTCTAAGACTTCTTTTGTACTTTGTCCTGCCACAGGACTAGTTTATATTAATGCCCAGATGAAAACACACAAAACAGGTTTAGCCTGTTTTTTAGATAACCCAGAAATCAGAGTCCGTGGGGAGCAAAGGAAAGTTTTGAGGATGGCAGAGTCATTTACTTTGTACAAACAGAAGAGGATTTTTTCTGGAATCTGTACTTGGAAGTTCACAATGCCTCCCTAACGAAAATAAATCCTGTCCCCTCTGCCCCTCTTCTTCACAAGGTCTCAGTCAGTACACATCTTGTATCCTCAACTGAGCCTGGCTAATTGATTCTCTGAACATTAGGAGTGACTTTCTCAGATGGTTTCCCCCTAACCTTCTTTGTTGTTTCTAATCCTATTAGCAACCTCCCATCACACAACATTAATGCAGTGGTATCTGATTGCATTTTTTGCCAATATCTGGCAAAATGCAGCAGCTTATTAGTGACTTTTATGTCATGTGGTTTTAGCAAAATTGAATGCTAATGAGATGTGATTGGGTGGAAAATTATAGCAATAGGGTGCCTGCCTTCTGTAATTGCAGCATAGGCTCTAGTTTGCAATGGGGGTACCAGGATTTCTTTTCCTTAATAGTGATTTTCAAGGCACAGAAAGTTACTGTGAATTTACAATTATGCAGCAGATGATTAAGTGGCTCTCGCGGGTGGACTGTTAGACAGCCTTGCAAATCACAGAGATGGTTAAGGAAAGCAGAGAGAAGATAACAATTGCATTGTCTCATCTGAAGCCTCACTTATTACCACACCGCCACCTCCAAACAGAGAGGAAAGGGAGGCAAGATCATAGCAACGATAGTATTCTTATTAAAAGAGACGGATTCTTTATTAACTAGTCAGGAGCCAAATGATTAAACAGCTTTACTTGCCATTGAATTCCGAGCAGAAATCAATGTATATTATACAGTTGTAGCAGCTGAGATCGCAAAAGCCCCAAGGACAGCACACATACTGTGGTTTACTGAAATATTTCATCACTGTAATGGTCAGGAGATGGAGTGCAGTTTGTCCATGGAGTATAACTTATATCTTGTTCATTTTTGTATGTGGTAGAAAAGCTACCTGCATAAACTCCCCAATTGTAGTATTCAAGTTGCAAAATCTTAAGTGTCCAACTGAAAAGGATTGTCTCTACATTCAGAGCATTTTTAAGAATGAGTCCTTGCTTTATGGAGACTTAAATGTTATCATTTAACTCTAGATGGTGCTACCCAGTGAGTTTGGCGGAATTGTGACAAAACCATGACTAGGGGTTGTTAAATGCAATGCTGGGTATTCCCTGTGCCTCCCCCCAGCCCAACAGACAAGGGCAGAGAAGACATGCCCCTTATACTCTTACACAATCCAAACAACTAACTTGTTCTCATATGCAAACTTTCTCTAACACCAACAGCTTTTGCGAATTTATACAAGTAATTATTCTTCCAATCTAAGATTTTGAAAAAGATACAAAATTTAAAAAGAAGGAAAAATATAAACTCGACATGCTGTGTTCAGCACCTGAAGGATTTCCCTCTCCCGATGATCAGTAAATGTGACATTATTGAATGACTTGCAAAATGTCTACTTCTACAAAGGATTTTAAGTGGCTTACAGTAAAAACCATGCATAATCAAAGTTTTAGTTATCTAGCGGTAGGTATCAAACTACACCAAGACTTAATGGCATAAAATATAACCACTGTATTCTACACACAACTGTATGTATCAGGATCTGGGGAATGAAACCACAGGATGGCTTGTCTCTGCTCCAAAATGACTGAAATGGTTTGTACACCCTAAACTGCTGGGGCCATATGTCTTGAGCCTTGGGTTGTTGAGAGTTGCCTTGGGTCTTCTCCATGACACACCGGCTCAGGAAGGGATGTGCAAGGTGGTTTCTTTGTTCACATGTCTGGCACTCCTGGTAGGACTGGAATGGCCAAAGCTGGCTCTGTCTCTCTCTCTCTTCATGGATTCTCACAGGAAGTTTCCTCACAGCATACCAGTCTTTAGGTGGTTAGACTTCTTACATGGTGGCTAGCTTTCCTTTGTGATCCAAGACGCCTGGGCGGAAACTGGGAAATGTCTTAAGAATGACCTAACCTCAGAAGTCCCAGGGACACCTGAGTGGCTCAGGTGGTTAAGCATCTGCCTTCGGCTCAGGTCGTGATCCTGGGATCCTGGGATGGAGCCCCTCCACCTTCACGCTCTCTGCTCAGTGGGGAGTCTACTTCTCCCTCTCCCTCTGCCCCTTTCCCGAGCTCATGTGCATGCACTCCCACCTTTCTCTCAAATAAATTAAAAAAAAAAAAAATCTTAAAAGAAGTCCCAGAGCATGATCTCCATCACATTCTAGTGGTCAAACAAGTCACTAAGGCCAGCCTTGACCCAAGAGGAGAGAAATTAGACAATATTTCTCAATAGAAGGAGTAGCACAGGTTACACGGCCATCTTAATGCAAACCATAGGCATGCTGTAAGGGCAATGATGATAATTTTAAAGTGAGAGGAGCTGTACAATTGAGGGAACAATTGTACTAAAAAAATGAGGCTAACAGCACTCCCTGCTATGACCAGAGAATTTAACCCCAAGTTTCCTAGTGATCAAGGCAAGAAGGAAAGAACCAGCAATATAGTGTTCTTTAACTATTCCAAAAAAATCATGCTCATTTTTTTCAATTATTTTCCAAAGAATAAACCAATAATCAATAAACATAGACCACGAGATGAGTTTCTTTCTACCTAACCCTCCTTTTCTGCCTCAGTAACACTGTTCAGGCCTGTGGTGATGGTCACTCTGATAGGAAACTAACTGATTAGAATGGGGCCCGGGATTGAGACGGGCAGAAGAAGGAGGAGGAGGAAGGAGCGTGAACTGTGGCAAACACAAAGCAAAGGAGAAACAAAAGGAGGAAAGGAGAGAGGGGATTCAAATTTTGTCTTGCTCTGCCTTGTAAAGAGTTTCGCGGGTCACAAGTTCCAACGCCTACTAGGTCTGGCAAGTACCTAAAATATCTGAAACACATGAAGTAAAAGAAAGCAGAGAGAAGTGGAGCCCCTGCCAAATGTCTAAAAGCCTCCAATTATCTTTGGTTAAGTTGATTATAGGCACTTCACTGCCAAACATACCCATGTCTGTGACTGACTTCAAGCTGTTCCTGCCTGCCAGGTTTTACCTCTTGACTTTGCTTCCATGGAGAAATTCTGAGTTCACAGGCTGAAAAATCAACCTGCTGGGTTTCCTATGTCTCCCCTAGCGGAGAGATCCTCCAGGATGACATTGAAGGACTGATCACAGGTATTTGCCGAAGTGACTTCTCTCAGTCCCTGGTTTCCTACTATGTAGGTCCTATCACCTCCAGAAAGAGTTACTGGGGAAGGAGAGGAGAGATTTTTATTTCTCATAAGGGATAAAATAATGAAGTAAGCCAGACTACTGCCAAATACCTACTCTTGCTCAAATCCAGTCTTAGAACTGAGAAATGCATTGGTGTATTTTGTAAGGGGAGCTATTACTCTATCATTTACCTTAGACTACTACTTTGTAGACATCTAATGTCCAAAAAGCCAAGAAAAGACTCCAGTTTGTTCTTTATTATAGAAAGATATAGGGAATGTTAGCACTCCTCAAGTTCTGACCCAAACGTTTTTCTTTGCTCTGTCTTCCTCCACTTTTAAATGGGCAGCCATTAAAACCAGTAACTACCCAGAAAAGTAACAGAGTTTCCAGTTATCTGAACTCTCCTTAGACTAATAAAATCTTTGATTCTGAGCTGAGTGTATGGATAACCCATTTTTCTTTTGCTAGTCTCTTCACATTTCATCACCCTATTGTTTCCGGTAGTGAGGGAGTCAAGCCGGGGAAATTATATCTCTGTCCCCATGGCTCTCCTTTCAAAGCGTCACACCACCATGCTGTGTGCTTTTTTGGTTAACATGCGCCACATCAATTTATGTCTTACTTTGTGTCCCAAACTGATTTCTTCAAAAGTTGATCAATAGCAATAAGACAATAATATAAGACTATTAGGTCTCCCAGAAAAGAAATTTGCAGTTCAATGGGATCCTTTGATACCTATATCCTACATTAACTAATAGTGGCTCTTCCAGACACCACACAGGCCAGATGGATTTGGGAAAGAGTCCACATACCTAGTGGGTCATTTTGAGACACCTAACTCAAATGTCACTAGATGTTAGCCTTTGCTGAGATAGAAAAAGCTCAGTCAAGTTCCACAAATGATGTAGATTCTCAAGAGTTTGGACCCTTAATGTTTTCTTTGATGGCCAGTTTGTTCTGACTCATTGATTGGAGAAAATTAGGTGAGATAGAAGAAATAGAAATTGTTACTCCATTTAGATTGAGGGTGATTATCACGAATAATGAAGTGAACTTTCTAGCAAAATGGCCCTGATATTTTCCATTCATCTATACACCCATTAGCTCCTATACTCTATTTGAAAAAAAAAGATCTTAGTTCCTCCCTATTAACACATTTTATCATTCAGCCTTAATTGCAGACATAGATATTTGTAGATTAATGTAACTGAACAAAAGATACATTTGATACAAAAAGATACAAAAGACATTATGAACAAAATAGTTTTGAGAGAAAAGGAAGAATTCATTTTATTTTAGAATGAAGAAAATGTGTTATAGGCAGGGACATTCCAAATCCTTTGGTTTCATGAATATTCCATCTTCATGATAATAGACTGCTGTGCTCTTATGAACTTCTAAGTAACAGCTAACTTTTGTCAGAGCTGAAGTTATTAAAGGTAGAGAACAGAGAAAACAGAATCTCTCCTTCTGAGTGGACATTTTCAATGTGGAATTACATTAAGCTTTCTCAGTGAATTCACAGTAATGGAATTTATCATCTTTTACTCCCTGACACAAAGAGCCCAGAATTAAAAGGACCTGTCCTTCGTTGTTAAGTAACTGCACAGTTTTCCCCTTTCAGGATCTTATATGAAGATTCTGCCATTCCCATCAATATTAGTTTTCTTCTAATAGAAAATTTCTTTCCTCTGTAACTCATTTTAAAGACCTTCCAACATGTCCCCAACAGGTTACCTTCTATGGGTAACCAGAGAAGATGGAGCAAATTAGAGATCTTTTTTTTTTTTTTTTTTGAGAGAGAGAGAGAGCATGCGCACCTGTGCGTTCATACGAATCAGGGGGGAGGGGAGGAGAGGGAGAGAGAGAATCTTAGGGAGAGAGAGAATCTTAAGCAGGCTCCATGTCCAGTGCAGAGCCCAACGTGGGGCTTGATCTTGCAACCCTGAGATCATGACCTGAGCTGAAATCAAGAGTTGGAAGCTTAACTGACTGAGCCACCCAGGCTCCCCAGAGATCTTTTTTTAATGAAGGATCCAGGTATAAATAAATGCAGGGACCACAAGCAATTGTGTGTCTCTTGGAAACATGGAATTATATGGCCACTTAAAACTGAAGCTTAATGGGGTCTCACAGGAATCACCAAAGCCTTCCATTCCCTATGGGTCCAAGGAAGAAGCCAAGGTGTGTGTTAAGACAGTGTTGACAAAGACACAGAAGCTACTGGGGTTTTAGTTGCCATTTAAGAAAGGGAATGAAACTGTAGCCCCATCTTTGTGCCTATAAGACCTTGGTAAGAGTTCATAAAGGTCTGTAACTTCTCTGTCTTTGCTATTTTCATTACCACCCTGACTATTTCTGGAAATTTGTTAAAGGAGCAGGATTTGGGTATCCCGCAGCTTCTTACAGCTAGACTTGCAAGGATTAGATCTCCAAAGGACAGAGTGGTGGTGGTCACTGAACGAAGGAGAAAGAACACAGACAAGCTGAATCCCTTGAGCTCCCAAGGAAGAGGCCATGGAGGTGGGCTGAGCAACAGAGCAAAGAGTTTCACATTCATAAGGTCCTTGTGGTCCTTCTGCATTCATAATGCCCTAGTATAACTGCAAAGCACAGTGTCAGTTGTAATGGAAACAATTATAACCCTTAGAATAGCAGCTTCACAGAATTAGTACTTTACAGTATTAAGTAAGTAATATTCTATCCTTAAGCCCAAGGTCCCAGAGGATTTGTCTCACAAGAAAAGAATGAATGAGATGTCATCTGTATCTGTTATTTTTGAAATGTCTATTTTGCAAAGTTTTAAGAGTGAGGCATGATTTTGCAAGGGTAAAATGGACATAATTTGGGTTAAATCCCAGGTTTTTGGCTTGAGTAGAGGATAATGCTGTTTAGCAAAATAGGCTGGATTGCACTCAATGGCACTTTACACTTTCTCAGTGTGCTGAAATATAGTATATTCAGATGGTTCTATGACAAAATTTATTATAATAAGCTTTGTATATATATGTATATAAGCTTTTTCGTAGAAGGTTTATCAATACTGATAAATTGGTTCCAATCCTCTCCAAGGACATTTTTGGTATTCATTAAACTGTCTATGGTTTCCTTTAATAAAGCTAGATATTTGAAGTTTGAAAGACATTGAAGCTTTAAATTAGGAATTTCTGAAGAAACTACAAATGTTGATAATAAAAATTACCAAATTATCAAAAGGATTTAAAGTGATCTGGTGAAATAGGTATGACCTAACTTTATTAACCATCTCTGGTTAATAATAATATAAAATGAAAATGCATGGAGCACTGACAATGTGCCTAGCTCTAGACTAAGAATTTTATACATATTACATCATTCACTTATCCAGGCAACACTATTAGGTAGGTATTTCACTTTACAGATGATAAAATAAAGCTCTGAGAAATTGTCACTTGCCCAAAATTATACAACTAGCATAGCCAGAATTCAAACCAAAGTTATCAATGTTTTAACCTGTATATCTGAACTACATTGATTACTCTTTGAACTTTCAGACCTCCTGAGGAAAAAAAAAATCTTTTTTTTTTTTAAGATTTAATTAATTTATTTATTTGACAGTGAGAGAGAGAGAGAGAGAGCAGGAACACAAGCAGGGGGTGTGGGAGAGGGAGAAGCAGGCTTCCTGCCAAGCAGGGAGCCCGATGCGGGGCTCGATCCCAGGACCCTGGGATCACGACCCGAGCTGAAGGCAGATGCTTAACAACTGAGCCACCCACGCACCCCAAAAAACGTCTTTCTGAAAACATTATAGATGAGCTTTGGAGATCTGAGTGGCAACATGGTCTGATAGAAAGACCACTGGACTGAGGGTTGAGAGTCTAAACTCCTTGGGTGTGAACATGCTGGGTGACACTGACCAAGGCCCTTAACAGCTCTGGGTTTCATTTTCTTTGTTTAAAAAATAATTGAATTGAATTGAAATAAAAGTCACTTCTAAAATATTCTTATTATTTGTGACATAAGAAATTTGAAATTTCTTCATTCACATGGAATAAGATTACAAACCATAAAGTGGCTCTGTATACACATGAATTTGCTGATTTCAGACATGGAAACACTATGCTGTTTGGACACAGGAGGTAGAGAATGGCCTCTGCTATGCATATTTGTGAGTTGGTCAACACATATTAAATACTTAGATGTAGTCTCAGTCTTCTCAGAATCTCTTCCTTGGTTCATTACTCCATCTTCTTAAAGTGTGACCTTAGGTTAAAATATATCAGGGGTAAAAATTAAAATTAAATTAAATTAAATTAAATTAAAAGCAGGGGGCTCTCACAAGATGCTTTGGGGCCAGAGCTAAACATGGTCTCAGCCTTATCAAAAGGATTTAAAGTGATCTGGTGAATTAGGTATGACCTGACTTTATTAACCATCTCTGGTTAATAATAATATAAACAGCTATAGAAAGCGTCCCTGGGACATCCACCTGGAAATCTATTTACCTCTAACAATTTGGACTACTGCCACCATCAGAAGGAAGAGAGGTAGACTGGCTTACAACATGGTTTAGTATTTCAAATCTTAATGTTGAAATAATTTTTCAAAGACATCTACTCCAATGTTTTCTAAATGATGATCCACAGATATCTAAGATTATGTACTTCGAATTCAATATGGATTTTTTTCTTTTATTAAATGGTAATTAAGGTAAAATTAATTGTTATTGTTTTATTTCTATATACACTTGGTAAAATAATACATTTTTAAAACTTTTACTACTTGGCAAAATCAAATCTGGGAACTGCTAGTCTAATCTAATCAACGGTCTCTTCCATTCAGTGTCTGAAACCCTCTCTAGTCCTTTGATCCTTGAACTTCACTGGAGATGAGAAAGTCAATAGTCATAAGCAACTCCACTCCATTTTTTAGATGTCTCCAGATGTTTGGTAAGTCTTTGGTATATAGTGCTAAAATACATTTTGAGTAGTTCCACTGAATAGTAATAGTTTTATAAGACACATTGTATAAATAATAAAACAAGAAGAGTTAACTTACTTGTACTAACTAGTGAGTAACAAAGCTGGGGCTAATCTTAGTTCCAACATACTTCAAAGCCCACACTCCTAACAAACATGACATACTGCTTTTTGAGTCTTCCCTATTAACATCATAAAGAACAAGTCTTCTCTCTTCCATGCGATTATCTTTCACAAATTTAAGGATAATCTTTATGTTTCTCTGGGTTTCTCTTAGCTGGGATGAATATGGACAATTTCTTTAGTTGCTAATATGACATGGTTCCTTCACATCATTATTAGTAGACTGCTTACTCTTCATTATTTGTAAGTTGCCTGGGCATCAATGTCAGGTTGTAAAAAAATATGGGCTTGGCTCTCCTGGGCTTGAGTGCTGGCTCTGGCACTGACTAGTTATTGGCCTATTGAGAGCTATTTATGTTATTTATCAGAGTTGGGTAAGAGTTTCCTTATCTACAAGCTGGGTGTAATATGTCCTAGTGGTACTGTGGAAATTAAAAGAAAAATTAAAACCTAAATGGCCTTTGCTAATTCAGTCAGCAGAAAATTAAAACAATGAACAAAAATATATGCATGTGTTTATAGGTATCTGGGCTATAATACATAAAAATAATGTAAGAATTAACTTGATATGATTTGTTAGTTTCCTAGATCTCTAAGATATCAAATAATGAGAGAAGATAAGCGAAGTTGAAATTTTCCTATTGTTCTGATTTACATCAGGATTCAAGGATTATTTACAATTAACTTTCTATACTTGTCTCCCATTGATCACTTGCTGCATATGCTTCCCTGGAATTGGATTGTTATCCAAGCATGGCAAATTAAACTTCCGCTTTAACAATTAAAACCATTAGGCTGACGAATGAGACTGTGAGGCTGATTTATTCTGGGTGAGATTCTGGCTCCCAGGCATAAATGAGACTTTCTTTGTTTTCAAAAGTTGCCTGGCAGGCTGGTTCAGGTGGCAAAGCCTGTGACCGATCTCATTCTACAACAATCACCAGGCATCTCCACACAAGGGATGAGGGTCCATAAGGAACTTAGGAGTGACTCACTCATGTATGACTGTGATGTCATTCTCTCTTCATGGCCATAAAGGACTGGTTTATCATCCAGATAAAGTATTTTCTAGAAGAAGCTTTTAATTGGCTTCTTATTCCTGTTCTTTTTTTTTTTTTTAAAGATTTTATTTATTTATTTGAGAGAGAGAATGAGATAGAGAGAGCATGAGAGGGGGGAGGGTCAGAGGGAGAAGCAGACTCCCTGCTGAGCAGGGAGCCCGATGCAGGACTCGATCCCAGGACTCCAGGATCATGACCTGAGCTGAAGGCAGTTGCTTAACCAACTGAGCCACCCAGGCACCCTTGGCTTCTTATTCCTTAATATAGAATAGATGATAGAAAAATAGATGGATGGATAGATTTTATAAATTGGTTTTCAGGTTTTCTCTTTGGACTAATCACACCAAGTGAAACTTTCTATTAAAATGCATATGTGGGGGCGCCTGGGTGGCTCAGTCGTTAGTGTCTGCCTTCGGCTCAGGTCATGATCCAAGGATCCTGGGATCGAGCCCCGCATCAGGCTCCCTGCTCCGCGGGAAGCCTGCTTCTCCCTCTCCAGCTCCTCCTACTTGTGTTCCCTCTCTCGCTGTGTCTATGTCAAATAAATAAATAAAATCTTTAAAAACAAATGCATATGTGGTACTCTAGTCACATGAAAGCGTTAGCTACAATGCACTTACCTCTGGAATCAGATACATGTGGGATTAAATTTTGCCTTCAATACTCACTAGTAATTATATACCTTGGGTATATAGCTTATACCTTAGGTATATAATTTAATGATTCTGAGTTTCAATTTTATCATTTGGGAAGTGAAAAAAAAATGTATTCTACAGGAATGTTTTGAAGATTAAGGGTAATTAATAAAGTGCTCAGCCAGCCCTTTCAGCCCATAAGAAACACAAGAAATGGTAACTTCCATGGAAACTGTTTCTGGGATATCAAGACATACACAAATGGTCAGATCAGAGTCACTTGGGACATTTTATTAATTGTATGAAGTCAGACAACTATCTGGGCGAGAGAAATATAACAACTCAAACCCTTCTAGAAATTCAATATTATCACCCCTATCCTCATTGTATATCTAAAGGGATCAGACTTGAATCTGACTTTTCTAGAATTATATATTATTTATAATATCCACAGGAAGCAGAAATAGCACCTGTGGATAACTTCTAACCACTTCAGATTTCTAGAAACCTGGCTGACATCTCATTTTTAAAAATTATAGCTTGTTTAACTCACACCAGAAGGAAACAGAGAATAAGAAAAAGTAGTCCAAAAAACTAAACCAGCTTAACAGAAGGAACTTATTAAAAGAAAGTTTATATGCCAATGTCAGAGCATTCAAGCTATTCTACCTTTAGCTGACTGTTAAATCCCCAGAGGGAGAAGGTAGATGAATTACTAAATGTTCCTGCTTGCCTGCATGATCAGCTTCATTGTTTTAATATTAAGCCTCATGACCTTAAAGTATGTTTGGAAAATCTCCCTCCCATTCCCTATTACGTCCTCAGCAGTCACCAGATAATGAGACCCAATTATTAATATGCAACAGTGTGCAGGGAGCACAGCAGAATTATAAACAAACATACGTACAAAAAGATTCCATGATTAATTTCCAGTAACTGAATGCCTTTCATCCCCCGGATTCCTTGTTCTTTTGTTCCAGAATCATATTTCTCTGTTCATCACAGGGTCTTAAGTACCTACGGTGAAAATAGGCACATCACTGCTTTGATGGCTGGGGGTACTGCCATTATGGGAAGAGAGGAGGGGTGAGAAAAGAGAATGTTATTCTCAGATTATTAAACCTTCTTAATTTTTCCTTTTTCTTAGTTGCAAGTGTTTTCACTTCCACAAGAGTGCTCCCTATGTATTTCCCAAAATTGTGCAAAAGGGAATTTTCTGAGACATTTCCTGGTGGGTAAATAAAACTGTCAAGGAGATTCCTAATGCTAAAAGATTAATATTATCATAATTACTTTGTAAAAAATACATTAAGAAAGTGCCAAAACAGCCTCTTGCTGGCTTTACGGCTCTGTAAAATGCAGCTAACCTGATATCTACTGCCGATCTGTGAGGTAATCTGCTTTATTTGCTCCCAGGCTGCTGGATTTCAGGACTCAATGTGTCAGCAATTCCTTTATCAGCTCTTAACTTCCAAAGATTACTAACTTTTCACAATGCAATCATGAATATTCACTGGAGGCTAAAACTGGGCAAACAGAGCCCCAGTAGAGTACTGAACTAGTGTGTATAACTAATACTTTGAAATCAAGACTCCCTAAAATGTTGAAAAAGAAACTGTGCAATTTAGCAAAAGCTAAACAATGAAACTCTAACCTAAAAGAGTAGAGCGCTGGTCAGCGTGTTGGAGGATCTGAATTAAGGCATCGCCTCCTCTGTTAATACCACCCTTGGGCAAGTGGCTTACTCTCTCCAAGCCTGCTTCCTCCTATCTAAAAGGGAATAAGGTTTGTTAGATTTTAAATATTAGACTAGTGATCTAACCTCTCAGAAATCTGGTCTCTTCATCTGAAAAATAGATGACTCTTTTCTTACTCATCATTTCAAAATTGTTGGAAGAGTGGTATATTTAGCTCACTTTGGACAAAGGTTCTAACTAAAAAGATGTGTTGCTTACACCTGAGTGTAGTTGGCCTTAAGGAACCCTGAGGGTTTTCTCCACGTAGTTTCCTATAGGAAACAACAAAAGGACTAACTCCACATCCAGAACTAAGCCATTTCTTAATCATTAACATAAGCAAGAAGATACCAGACAGAGTACAGTTATAGCAAGTTGTGATTAATTACCTAGAGTTTTAGTTCTGCAGATGTTCCTGCCTCCATAAAGTGTGTATTTATACACACAAAACTCCTAAGAGTTTATCTTCTAGAAAAATGTGTATTTTGTTAAAAACTATTTTTAGGGGCGCCTGGGTGGCTCAGTCAGTTAAGCATCTGCCTTTGGCTCAGGTCATGATCTTGGGGTCCTGGGATGGAACCCCATGTCATTGGGCTCCCTGCTTAGCAGGGAGTCTGCTTCTCCCTCTCCCTCTACCCCCGCTAGTGCTCTCTCTCTCAAATAAATAAATAAAATCTTTTAAAAAATTATTTTAGAATGGTGTGGCTCTCACTATCAATGTAATTATCACAGGGTGTATGTAGCCAGGAGTTGTGACATTGATGGGTCTCAGTCTTGATCCTCTTTTCCTTTCACTTCTGCTTTTGTGCTCCTTCCTCATATTCCAATTCCGGCAGGTGAGTTTTAACAGCAAGTCTGATTTACTTCCGTAGAGCGCTCCGTCTCTTAAACTGCAATTGTTCAAAGTTCAGCCATCTAGGTTTGTGGACTTTTCTTTGGCTACAATGAAACTTATAAATGAAGTTCTTATTAGCTATTGCAGAAACTCATAAACTTAAGGATTGCAAAAAAGGGTTATTGCTCTGTGAGATATTTATGGCGACTCGCTTTTCCTGCTATGGAAAGATTGTTTTTACAGGCCCCTCCAGTTTTAAAAATGGGAAAGAAGTCTATTTCAGGTATATGCTCCCTGGAAGGATCTTCCCCGTTACTCAAATATCGTGTGCCTAAGGCTGCACCATCTAAGATAAAAGCTTCCCATTTGAGATATAAGGTTTTCCCTGACCCAGGGTTACAAATGGGCTTTTTAAACAACTAAGCAGTGCACAACATTGTTAGAAAAATCTCCCCCAAATGTAGGAGCTCTTCTTCTTACCTAAGCAAGAAGAGACTTGGGATGATCTTTCCAGAACCATCTTTCCTCCTCTTGGCTCCCACTAACTCTCGGCTCATTCTCTTCATTTCTATTCTTCCCACATCATATCTTGATTGTTTGCTAGCTGTTTCCCCTGCCAGACGGAACAGCTTGGGAAGGGACGGTGCCTTATTTGTCAGATATATTTGGCAAATATAAATAATTCAGATCCTCCAACACGCTGACCAGTGCTCTACTCTTTTAGGTTAGAGTTTCATAGCACACAGTAGGCACTCACTAAATGCTTATTGATTATTTCATAAGCACCGATTCTAATCCCTGCCGAAGGTAGGAATGAGTACCGACCCTGATGCATACCTTGTTCATTGGTTTTAAAAATTCAATTCCTGATACATACTTGGGTCTTAGGGTTTGGCTGCTGACGCCTCCTCTCTGAAATACAGTGCAGAATTATACGTTCTGCTTGAGATTTTACTGTATACGATTTTCAAACGTGTCACAGTGGTAAATGTACTCTGGAATGCAAATCCAGTAATTAAGTTGGGCATGCTGCAAAGCTGGCAATGTCTTTGAAAACATATTTTCTAGAAAGTAGGCCTATCTTAGATTTCTCCTCCTAATTTCCATTCCATCCAGACAGACTTCATGAACAGTAACTTTTTCTCCCTCATGGGTGCTTTGTTTATTTTTTTCTTATTCTTCCCCCAAGACAGATCATTACTAACCATCTAATGAGCTATTCTTTACATAAGGTTTATATGGAAGCAGCACCAAGTATGTTCTCTTAAGATTCATTGCAGAAGGGGCGCCTGGGTGGCTCAGTTGGTTAAGCGACTGCCTTCGGCTCAGGTCATGATCCTGGAGTCCCGGGATCGAGTCCCACATCGGGCTCCCTGCTTGGCAGGGAGTCTGCTTCTCCCTCTGACCCTCCCCCCTCTCATGTGCTCTCTCTCATTCTCTCTCAAATAAATAAATAAAATCTTTAAAAAAAAAAAAAAAGAAAAAAAAGAAAACCTGGTTTGTGGATGTCGAAACCTTGGACCTGTTCCATAGGGCCCATGCCTGTCTCCCACAGTGCGGGGGTTGTGTGTGTACAAGGACTGTGCATGCTCCTTTGGAGTTGCAATCTACCGCACGAATGAGAAGGCAAAAAGTGTCCTTAAACAATTAACTGCTGTATTAGATCTGCAGATGTTTCTGTCTAACACATGTAGCATATGCTTGCATGGCACACAGCAGCGTTGTCTGGGGAAACTGTTCATCTACCAGGGAAGTATTACATAATTGATTAAAATAATCTTAGGAAGCTGGCAGAGCATTGCATTCTGTTCTTGCCAATGGATGAGCCAGAGATTGGGATGCATTTTGAAAACAAAGAAATCTGGTTTCATTTGAATTAATTATCAAACATTCATTTGAATATTTATTCTGTCAGTCACTGTCAAACCTTAGTGTGCAGAGGAATTAGCTGGTATCTTATTAGCAATTCAAATTTATAAACTTAACTTCCAGAAATTCAAGTCCAGTAGGTTTGGTGGGGCCTGGAAATCTGCATTTTTAGTAGAGCTAAAAAGTGGTTTTTATGAGCAGGAGTCATCAAATCCCCCTTGAAAACTGCAGTAGTCTGAATCTTTGTGTCTCCTCAAAATTCATGTTGAAACCTAATCCCCCAATGTGATGTTTTTAGAGGTGGTGTCTTTAGGAGGTGATTAGGCCATGATGGTGGTGGAGCCCTCATGAATGGGATTAGTATTCTCATTTTGTTTGAAAGATTTTATTTATTTATTTGAGGGAGGGCAAAAGCAAGAGGAATCACAGAGGGAGAGGGAGAAGCAGACTCGCTGATGAGCAGAGAGCCTGATGCAGTGCTCGATCCCAGGATCCTGAGATCATGAGCAGAGCCCAAGGCAGACACTTAACCGGCTGAGCCACCCAGACACCCTGGATTAGTGTTCTTATTAAAGAAACCAGAGAATTCCACCACTCACATCTTGTGAGGACACAGTAAACGGACAGCCATCTATGAACCAGGAAGCAGGTTCTCCCCACAACCACTCCTGATGACTACCATGTCTGACTTGATGGAATTTCTAGTATAGGTATTGGGTGCAGGCAAGCACGTCAGCAGGTTACTATTACTACAGTAAGTGCTATGAGACAGAAAGAAGATCTTTGGGAGGAGCACCTAGCCCAGATTTAGAAAAGTCAAAAAATTCTAAGAAAAACTGGTAACGTCAGAAGGACAAGTACAAATGTAATTGAATAAACAAGGAACTGGGACAGAGACTGGCATAAGGTTAGACCTGAAAACACTGAAGATGAAGCGTGTTCAGAGATCTAGTCGAAAATACCTGGATTACAATGAGTTGGGGAGGAGAGGGGTTGGTAAAGCGAGAGAAGTGAACATTGCTCCAAGAAGACAGGCCTTGGCTGTCTTCATTAACGACAGTGTGCTTAATCATGAGAATAGTGAGAGACCATCTGCTAGACTTGAAAAACACTCCTGGTTGAAGTGTGAAGAATAGATTATGCTAGGAGATGCCAGCACTGTATTTGCAAGGCACTTTATAACCTATCAATAGTGGAGTCATGATTTCTGCTTTGAGGTCCATACTCTATCCATATTATAGTGTTGCCTCCTGATCATTCTAGAATATAATCACAGCCTAGGAAGTGCTTCCTTGATGATGAATTTACAACCTAATCTCTTAACCAAAGGAATAGTTTTACTTCTTATAGGAAGTTGACACAGAAGTGTTTAGAGCTCACCTCATTCACCATAGGTGAATGAATGGGTCAGCATTTGAAGGTGGATCTGGTGACCACCCCCCATGGCCTCCTCAGTTTCTGCAGGTCATAGGGTAAGGATAAGAATACTTTTTTTTTTTTAAAGATTTTATTTATTTATTTGAGAGAGAGAATGAGAGAGAGCACATGAGAGGCGGGAGGGTCAGAGGGAGAAGCAGGGAGCCCGACTTGGGACTCGATCCCGGGACTCCAGGATCATGACCTGAGCCGAAGGCAGTCGCTCAACCAACTGAGCCACCCAGGCGCCCAGGATAAGAATACTTTAATGAGAGACGTTCTAAGGGGAAAATGAGGTTGTAATAAGCACTGCTTCAAGTGAACAGGGAGATTTTTCTCCTTGGCAGAAGTGTCTCTCAGTCTAGGAACTAAAGACCGGTGTTGCTCTTGCCTCTCATGGTTCAAAATAGCAAAAAGGCTGGAAGAAATAAATACACTTTGATCTGACAAGGCAGCAGAGGGGACAGCTCACTTTGAATGCCTCCCCTGGTTCCACAACCCAAGGATAAGACAGAACTAGGGACCATTTTCATATATCACATTGCAATCTTGTCTATGAGTGGTTTTCAAAATTGTTGCTCTTGGGGGTGTCATTTGTTCAAATACATAGTCCAAGATTGTCTTTCATTCATGATCCAGTTGTTCATAGAAGTTGCCTTCAAATCAAAGTGCTAGTTTTCAATTTTTGCAATTGCCTTCACACTTTCTGTGGTGCTGACCAAGGGCCCAAGTTAATAATGTTGGCAGCTCCTAGTGTTTGATCAGTTATTTATGGTATCTTAAAATAACTACTAAGTTTGCATTTATTGGGCATAGTCTTGGTAAGATTTGTTTCGGCTATAACCTAAATTAAACTGTGCAACATAATTCATTAATGGTTACTGAAATTTTGCCACAGATTTAAAATTTCGAATTTAAAAGAGGTTATTATAAATGGGACTTGTGTGTGATAGATGAGAAGGAATTTGGAGGATGTTTACATAATAATGATATTCATATAATTAGTTTCCTTAGGCAGGAATTATCTTCTTCATGTTCACAAACCGGAGATACTCAGTGGGTGTTAGCTGAACAAATGAACAACTGAGTTGTTAGTAGGAGCACTAATAATCCTTTTATATTTCAATACTGCTTAATGACCTATTTATTGAACTGGATAATCTCATCTTTAATCTCATTTGAACATTTCAAATATCCTCTGAGGTAGACAGGATTCATTTAATTATCCCCATCAGAGAAAATATTACATTTGCTGATGAATAAAAGGGGATTTGAATCTAGGTCATTTCATAGCCAATCCGATACTGCACTGCATGGGGCAGGATCTCTAGCCTTGTCTTAAGAACAAGAACTTGCTTCAGGAAAAATTGTGAAATAGATACAAATCTGCTTTGCCCCCTCCCCCTCTCCTTTCACATACCCTTCTTTACCTCAGGGGTGCCTGGTAAATCCTGTGCAAAGCTCTCAGAGTCCTCTTGTCCCTTGCCTCTCCTCTCTTATACCTCTTCTCAGAAAGGGTCTGAGAAAGGCCATCATACCAAAGCACAGCTTAATAGAGACCCCTTTTGGGAGGTTTTGTTTTTAACGTTGTATATAAGACAATCTGGGACTGTCCATCATCTTCCTGGCCCTTGAAGTGCAATTTATTTGTCAAAAGTCATAATGCAAGAAGTTCCTAAGAGCCAGCCAGCTATGGTCAACATCCTTAGGATGTGTACAGGTTCATGTGCCCTCCTGCCTGTCTCCTTGACCTGTTCTTAGAGTGCATCCATCCCGTAGCATAATATTCTAGATCCTGCTATGTGACTTGGGACCTTACTATTTTTCCCAGCTATTTGGACATTCTTCTCCAGTTTCTCTATGTCCCTCAGCCTATCTAGTCCCACCATCAGCCAGCAGCTGTCAGATATGTATGGCCCAACTCCCCCTGACCAGAGGATATCTGGCATCAGCAACCAATAGGAGGGTTTTAGGGAAACGAAGGGACATTCTAGAGCTCCTGAAATCACATTTGTTCTGCCTCAGCTTAAGGCTTACTGCTACAACCTATTTATCACAGGCAATTTCTTCAGTGAAGGGGAGGATGTTAAAACTATGTTTAAATGTTTATTGAAGCCCTTTCATGAGCTCTTGTGAGCCTGCCTTCTGTCCCTCCCTGCATACTACACCTGGTTCCAGCTCCCACCTCCAAACACGAGTGGCATCCCCACCTGGTTTCTGACCTAAACAGGGTTGGGACACCTGTATCTGAGCCTATCACCCCTTTTTGGCCTCAGAAACGAGGCATCAACAGAACACCCTTTTTCCCCCCTGCCAAAATCTCTGGAGACAAATACTAACTTTATGTGATTATTTTCACCCCTCTCTCACCTGTGCTCTGGTATGATAGGGCTGATCCGAGCACTGATAACGACAATAACAGACAATAAACTGAGCTTTGAGATGGTACTTTATGGGAGATTTGAAGCTTCAATTCCACCATTTTCCTTCACAAAGGAACAGTTGAGATGCAAAGGCAGTTCACAAAAATTGTATGTTTGGGGAAAAGTGATTGAACAATGAGTGATGATAAAGAATTTACAAAATATGTATATGATCGTACTTAAAACTAGGGGAAAATTGCTGCTGTTATCTCAATAAGAGATAACTGAGACCTGGGACTGAACGACATATGTGATTAGGACAGAATAATAATCTAGAACCATCTATTCACGGTCTTGAGCAGCATGTATCAGAATTCCATTCCCCCTCAGGCAGTGTAGATTTGTTTCTCCTCCTGTGGTTTTGCTGTACACCAATTTACTAGTCCTAACCAATTGTCAATTAAGCAAGAGAACAATCATTGCAACAAGGAAAAAACTCTGGTACACTAAAAATATCACACTGTGTACAGGGACAATGATGGGTCCCAGCTCATGTGGTTTTAGGGAATTGTCAGCTTCTCGCACCCACTTTTTGCCCTCTGCTGCCCAGTCTTTGATGGTCCATTATCTGTTCCCTGAAATGCAGCCAAGAGAGAGAGAGAATTCAGGCTAGTGCTCTCATGGTGAGAAAACATGGCTCTAATTCTTAACCCCACCCTGGCAATTTTGTTTTGTTTGGGGCAGTTTCATCAGAACTGAAAGGCTGTCACTCAATATAATTTCTATCTTTCCACACATTCCTTGGCTCATCCAACTAGGAGATACAACCTTTTCATCAAGTTGCTGTTGTAGTGGGTACAGAACTCAGTCCCTGAAAAATATAATGTTCTTTATTTTACCATATTAAACAAAAGTTCCAGATTTAGTCATTCAACATGTTAGCTTATTAGAATTTTGTCTGGTAAAGATCCAACTAATTTTTTTCTGTGCAAAAGGTGAATCCAGAGGTTACTCTCTATGGCCTGGAAGACATTAGTTTTGTATCTAATCCAGCAATCTTATTCTAGCAATTTTTTGTTAAATTGTGTATATAGGGTGCCTGGGTGGCTCAGTTGGTTAAGTGACTGCTTCGGCTCAGGTCATGATCCTGGAGTCCCTGGGTCGAGTCCCACATCGGGCTTCCTGCTCGGCAGGGAGTCTGCTTCTCCCTCTGACCCTCCCCTCTCTCATGTGCTCTCTCTCATTCTCTCTCTCTCAAATAAATAAATAAAATCTTTAAAAAAAATTGTGTATATAAATGCACTTTGAACTGGTCTTAACATCTTGCTGGTTCGCTAAAGAGTTGAATAAAATTTTTGACAGTTGTTCATTTGATATTTGTTTGAGGGTCATGTTTTTAACTTTTCAAAAAGTATACGTCAGCGGCTTTGGAGGTTATTCCACCAAAATAACTAAGTGGACTCATCTGACAGAGTCAGTTAAACTGATGAGTTGAGAAGTGTGCCTCACAGGCTGCTTAAAGTCAGGCATGTGTCTTCTGGGCTCCCAGAGTGAACCCCAAGCAACAGAGTTTTATCCTTGTTGACTCTCTGTTTCTCTAGGCTTATTTGTTATTCTTTTCTGATTTGGAGTATTTGTTTTTATCCCCGGTTTGTACACGACCTACAAGTTATTCTTTATTGGTGGCAATCATGATGGAGTATTTGGCTTAATGATACAGCCGTTTGGGATCTTCTTGGTCACCTAGATGACGGAGATTTAGCTTCTGTTTGGTGGAAGCAGAGACTCTGACTTGGTACTCTTTTTGTTTGTCTCTTTATCAGCTGTGAGCACAATCCATTCAGAATTGTGTGCCAACTGGGGAAAAATAGAACTTTATAATCTGGACTGGTACGTTTATGTATTTCCCTGTTTATGTGTAGCTGCAGAATGGAAACTAATAGAGCCTTGTGTATCTATAATTGATACAACCCTTTAACTTTCATTGTATACATATAAAATGTTTTCCTATCCCAAGGCAATAATAATAAATTAAATAAATTATAACATCTTTTAAATTAAAGATACTCTGTATGGTTTATAGAGATAAATATTTATAAAAATCAAATATTCCCCAAATTCAGGGAAAATAAGAAAAACTGAAGTTTCTTCTTGGTTAATCTTAAAATCTAGACTTAAAAAAAAAAACTGTGGAAACTGCTAACTCCGATACATTTTTTTAATGTGATAATTCAAGTTCACATAATTAAGGTGAATCCATGGACATATTAGACCGATTTAATAATTTTGATTTTTAAAAGTCAGTAAGAGCTATACACCTCCTCCTTAAGTTTGTCAGTATGGACTATAATACATGTATATATTTTTAAATAAGATTTGGTTTTGTTTTCTCAAGAAAAGCTTAGTTACTCTAATCTACCCAAAATTCTTATGCTGTTAATTCATACCTCACATAAGCCAACATTTCTCCTATAAAATGTAGGAATATAGTGAGTGGGCTTTCTAAGGAGATATTATCTGTGTGTGTGTGTTTGTACACATGTGCACCTGCATTATCCACTTGAAATAGGAGTCAGGGAATACCATGGATATGATGTTTTAGAATTTAAAAAGTGCTTCCCATCAATTTTCATAAATAGAAGAATTATTTAGAAGGTATAAACATGAAGTGTTTCCTGTATGTAGAATATAAAATCATTTTATTTAATCTCAATCCCATTAGATGGCATGGCAAATCTGACACACCTTTTATTATGAAGAAGACTAGGAGTTGGAAAGTTTAAGTGACTTATAAGATTGTACAAGTAATAAATGATGAATCAAGAAAATAGCAGACCTAGAGCCCATGCTCCCAGCCAAGTGTCTTCTCTACTCTGCCACTGGGCTCTATATTTTGAGGACCATAAACTCCTAACAATAACCACATTTTGGATATGTATTCCCAATGGCTAAATATTATTCATCTATTATGTATATAACCATATATTACATGTATTATAAAAGAAGAAAGACAATTTTAAATGAGAAGATATAAAAATACAAATAGAAGTTCTGCTCTTTTCTTCCCACACCAAGTAGACCATATACCCTTAGAGGAATGTGCTAGACATTAATTTGCCCCTTATAATTTGTATTAGCTCTTATCTAGGACCTTTCATTTGAGCATATGGCCAGATTGGGACCCCAAAGATCAAGGGAGATATAAAGAACCTAGAGAAAAAGGGATTCTCTCTTCTTGGCCCTATTTCCTCCACAGTTACCATCTCAGAAATTCAGTACTTATTTTTCCCAACCACCTGGGATCCAACACAATTCTCTCCCTTTCCCTTGGTTAATGTTCCAAAAGGAAATATATCACCACATTCCCATACTGGTTGCCTCTGGAGAATCAGCTTTATAAATGATGAAGTCTGCCCATGTGCTCTGGCTATGCTAGGCCAACAATTGCTTATGCAACCACAAAGGACCTTGACTGTGGAAATGAATTATCCCTTCTGAATTGAATATGTGCATTGCTTACATTTATCCCTAAAACCTTCCTGTAAGGTGTGCAAATCAGATATTATTTTCCATTTAACAGACAAGAAACCTGAGTCTGAAAGCTAAGAATTATTTGCCTGGCACAGTTTACAGAGTAGGCTATTAACAAAATTGAGTTGAATGAATGAATAAATGAGTCTAAGTACTTGAAGCAGAATTATTTCTAAAATCTATTTTTCCTAACTCTTAGTTCTGGGATCTTTTTCTTAAAACACAGTTGTCCCAGACAGGTGGGTGACCAGGAGGAAAGGCAAGACTAAATTTGCAATAGGAAAATTTGGATCAGGTTTTAAGCTATTTCCTAGCTATCTGACTTGAACAGGTCTCCCAACCTGAGCCTTAGATGCTATAAAATGATGTATTTAAACACCTGCTTAGCCCATTTCAAAAAGTTGTTCACAGAGTCAAATTAGACAATCTATATGGAATTGCCTAAGACTATTCTTGTCATTTAAATCCCCTAGATGACAGAGATAGGACTTTTTTCCCCCCAAAATACCTAGATAAAGAAAGCCACAAGCATGGAGCATATTTATCAGCTATTCTGAGAAACCCATTTTTTTAAAGTTTATTGAAATTTTTTAGTAATCTCTATACCCAGTGTGGGACTCAAGCTCACAACCTCAAGATCAAGAGTCGCAGGCTCTTCTGACTGAATCAGAATTGAGTGTTTCATTCACCATCCAGTCACAAGATTTAATTATAATGAAAATAATTATTCAAGACATACTATCAGCTGAGCAGTAGAAATATAAAGAAGAAAAAGAGGTTGGTGGTCCATTCAAGGAAATTACATGAATTTGCATTCATTTTCTAGGGCTGTCATAACAATGTACCACAGACTGAGTGCTTTAAATAACAGTTCTGAAGGCTAGAAGTTCAAGGTTAAGATTTGGTTTCTTCTGAGGCCTTTCTCCTTGGCTGCCTTCTTACTTGTCTTCAGTATCATCTTTCCTCTGTGCATGCGCATCCTCATGCATTTTGTATGTCCAAATTTCCTCTTCTAATAAGGACACAGGTCAGATAGGATTATGGCCTACCCTAAAGGCCTCATTTGAATTTAATCCCCTCTTTCAAGGCCCCATCTCCAAATGCAGACACATTCTGAGATACTAGGTGTTAAGACTTTAATGTATGTATTTTAGGGGGACACAATTCAGCCCCTAACAGAAAGATCATCTAAAAGTGCATGTGACAAGGAAGTGGCAGAAAATTAGGTTGTATAAATTCTGAGGAAGGACAATCACCAAGGGCTGGGAAGTCTTTGAAAAGGTGGAAGAAATGAGATGTGTGGTAGGCTTTGAAGTGGTGAATTAGTGGAAACTTCCTACAGGAAGAACAATGTGGGTATTTGATAGATACAAGGAGGTAAGTGATGTGCTTGCATACATAGTTATCCGCCCCTACTGCCCCTCCAGGTAGGACTGGTATTCAGTGCTATGAGCAGCACTTCAGCATGTACAATATAGTCATTCACATCCTCTCATTTGGTCATGATGTTAACCTCCTGATGACCTATATTGCACGGATATTTCATTGTAGGTGTACTGACTCCAAAACAAATTCTTGCCACTATATGGCTTTTGCCCTAGCGTTATGACTTTTTTTTTTTTTTTAAAGATTTTATTTATTTATTTGACAGAGAGAGACACAGCGAGAGAGGGACACAAGCAGGGGGAGTGGGAGAGGGAGAAGCAGGCTTCCCACTGAGCAGGGAGCCTGACATGGGGTTCAATCCTAGGACCCTGAGATCATGACCTGAGCCGAAGGCAGCCACTTAACCGACTGAACCACGCAGGTGTCCTGCATTATGACTTTCAAAAGAACACACGCTCTTCCAGTTTTTGCCTTTGGACGATTCAGAGCAGAAGAGAGCCAGACGTTAGTTCCCAGGAAGGAAAGAGCCCAGGACAAACTAAATAGTGTTGGAGTGGAGGACAAGATCAACACGGTGCTATTCAGATAAATCCTTTTTACTTCGTTGAAAACACAATGGGCCTCCAAATTATTATTACTATATGTGTTAAGCTGTTACTGAGGAATTTTTTCTTTTTTTTCCTCTGTATATGTAAATCAAGAGAATAAAAGTTATTCTGAAAGAAGTCATTCCTGTCAGCTGTCAGCTGTTTTGGATAATGTTTAATCAACTGATTGAGTTGGGTGTATATCTTAAGATATAAAGCCATTTTGGCTGATTTGAGGTTCCATATATTATCTATGTGTCATATACTGTATTTGCATTCTGCACCAAGAATGTCTTTATAAATTCTTTCCTCAGCAACAGCTATGATGCTTCACAAACTCAACACTTAAAATATTTAACTAGCATAGAAAAGTTAGGGCATGATCAGATAGCTGGAATAAAACGTTACTTAAGGCATTATTAAAAATGTCATGGTGTCAGGATGTTGGGCGAGTCTGTAGGCAGGAACAGCTGCAAAGATGGAATTATACAGAAGAACTTCATCAAAGAGTTCATTTGAAAATTCTTGCCAATTTGGGAATATATGTTAAAATGCATACTAGAATGCATACCATTGAAAACCAATTATACTTCTAGTAATATATCCAAAAATATACAAATAAATAAAGAACCAGTAGCACGGACAAATATTTATGTGCAAGGAAGTTCATTAGAATGATATTTTCAAAAGCCAAAGGGTACATTTCCAGGCATATGGAATTAACTAACTAAATTATGGTATGTTTATAGGATAAAATATTAAGCCACTATTAAAAATCATAGGTCTGCACAAACTCTCATCTTTGATCTGGATGCTCCTTCACCCTATATAGCTCTGGAGCTTTGCTATTGAAAGTATGATCTGTGGACCACCTGTATTAGCGTTAGCCAGAAGTTTATTGGAAATGGAGAATCTCAGGTCCCACTCCAGAACCACTAAATCAGAATCTTTATTTTTAACAAACTTCTCAGGGGATTTAACCATCTTTTTACAATGATGATTTGACTGAGAGAATGCAAAACCATTCGTTGTTTTTGTTTTTGGTAGAATCCTTCTAGGGGCCGGACAAAAATTCATCTACTAATACATAATAGGGGGCTGGCAACAAAAGTAGGGGTAAAGACATTTATCAGCTGCTCTGTCCTCAGAATCTCAGTCTTCGACCTGGCTTCTAACTGCACTCCAGGAGTTATTTGAGGTGCCACAAGGAAGCCATATACAATTCCTCCAATCACAGTGTAACATTATAGTCAGAAGCAAAGAGAGCCAGCTCCGAACCCTTGTCAGGTATGAAAGAAGATTTCTGAAGATAAGGCTGAGCTTAAGTTGATGGATCTTGTAACTACTCAGTATTCTGAAACACAAAGCCATTTATTATAAAAGTTAATCCTGAGACCACTCTTCAACACCATTCTCATCTGGATTTTTAAAAGGGTTTTCCAGTACCTCACTCAGCTAAGACCCTATATACATTTCCATTCAAATATTTAATATACAGAGGACAAACCCAAACATTATTTCATCGGAAATCTCTGAGAAGCATATGACTCTAACATTTTATTCATGTTAGCCACATAATTATTCATTCATTCATTTTTGAGCACCAACTATGTGCCAGGTACTGCAGATTTATGACTGAATACTAAATGATCTCTATTCCTCCAAAATTCTCATAATCTAGGCAGATAAGTAGCAGAGTGACTAAATGAATTCAGTTCAATGTCGAATGTGCTATAATAGGGGCATGATCCAAATGCTTAGGGGGAGTATTTATTTTCTTTCTGAGATGGGGAGAAGTGTAAGTTTTCCCAGAGACAGGAACATTCTGATGTGGCCTCCATTTCCACCACTTTGTTTATACCCTCCTCGTCAAGAATACCAGAGCCATGGGATTTATTCTAACCCCACACCTAACAGAGAAGGATTACAAAAGACTGATTCTAAAAGACTGATGGAGGTGCCCGAGCTCCTTCTAGGTGTTTGGTTTTGTTTTTTTTTTTTATTTGCATGCTTTTCTCCCAGTCTTTTGAATTTCAGTTGGTGGTGCCAATATCCACCTCATGGATGAGGCCCAAAACTCAAGAATCATCCTTGGGTCTTTTCTTCCCCTTACTCTCACAATGAATCCATGAGCAAGTCCTCTTGGTTCTACCCCCAACATATATCTCCAACCCCCAGTTCTCTTCCCGCTGCCACCTCCCTGGTCAAAGCTTCCATCGGCAGCCACCTAAACCGATACAATGGCCTCCTAAATGAGCTGCCTTTTCTTGCTCCTCACCAAACCATTTTTCCTCACAGTAGCCAGAGGGATTATTACATAATGCAGGTCAAATCATGTGACTCTCTGGCTTAACGCCAGTTGATGTCTTCCCATCTGTCCTTAGAATAAACAGAAAACTCATCATCACAGCCTATAACAATTCCTGTGATCTGCAGCTGTATCCCTAAAACCTTACCCCCTATAACTGTCTCCCCTTATTCTGCACTGGTCACATTTCTCTTCCTGATGTACTTCTTCGCCTCTGAGCTTTTGTATGTTCTGGTGCCTCTGCCTGGGACACTCTTCCTTCATCTTCCTGCTTGAATGACTCATCCCCAACCTTCTTGCCTCAACTTCTTGCCCATCTTAGGAAGACTCTCCTAAAATTGTATCCCCCCAAATACTGATCACACCATCTTCATGATTTCCTTTATAGAACCTATCAAAAGTATCAAATGTAATAGTTTAGGGAAGAGAATTTATGGCCCCCTATAATCTCTATCAGCACTCTCAAAACCGAGTCAAATCACATAAAATGTACATTATAAACAATGGGACTATCATATGAACGTGATTTCAGGATAACATCCCTAATTACCTCACCACCCTCCAAACAGGTTGCAGTGCTTAACATCTCTGTAAAATTCTAGGGAGGTCTCTCATCATCCTCAAATAGTATTCTTTAACACATGTATTTATTGTTTATTGTGTGTCTGACACACTAGAATGTGAGCTTCCTGAGGTTCCCAACACATCATCTTGCATGGCTCGATACATATTAGTTTAGTAAATAAATGAATCAACTCTACAGGCACCGATAGAACTGTAATATCAATAAAATGTAAAGTCCAGGATCCTTCCATTGCCTTTTGCCTCCTCACCTTTCAACTATTCATTCATTCCTTGATTCATTTATTCAACAAATATTCATGAAAAATTACATTTTATGCTCTGAGGATACAAAAGTGAGCAAAACAGGGTGTCTGGGTGGCTCAGATGGTTAAGCGTCTGCCTTCGGCTCAGGTCATGATCCCAGGGTCCTGGGATCGAGTCCCACATCGGGCTCCCTGCTCCTTGGGAGCCTGCTTCTCCCTCTGCCTCTTTCTCTCTCTCTGTCTCTCATGAATAAATAAATAAAATCTTTAAAAAAAAAACAAAAAAAAACCAAAAGTGAGCAAAACAAGCAAAAAGTCCTGCCCTCAAGGATCTTATATTTTAGTTGGAGGAGACAGAGAAATAAATACAACAAGTAAACTATATGGTAAGTTACGTGTAGCATGGGAAAAAATAAATGTATCATGGGAAAAAAAAATAAATCAGGATGAGGGAATAGGAAATACCAAGGGAAGGGTGGTAAATTTAAGTAGGACAGCCATCAGAGGTGACACCGGAGCATAGACCCAAAGGCCATAAATTGCAAATGCTATTTGTCACGATAGGTTTCACTAAGTTCACTAAAGTGCTTGAATCTTAATCACAGAATGTAAGACCAGGAAGGGATCTTAGAGATCTCTGTGTAGTGCAAGCTCCCAACTGGAAACCAACCCACACCTTTCCCAAGGGATTTAAATACATCTGAGGGTATCTCTGTGAATCTGAATGTGCCTAAAGTCAATTCACATACGCTCGTTCCTTGTTTTATTAGTTTGCTTGGTGTATGTTGTTTTACTTCATCTCATTGTGTTTTATTTTGTATGTGAGCACAATAAATAAACAGTAGAGGAAAGGAGAGACTACGTTAGATTAATTTCCTGACCCAAACTCATAAACACGTATCTCAGTCTCATGGAATGAATTTAAACTGTCCCATCTTCACGCACTAGCTGATGCAGAATGAGCATTTGCAAATTTGTAGTTATCAATATCCCTTTCATTTCTGTCATCATCACCTCATTTAATCCTCAGTAGCATTTTAAAGAGGTCCTATTATTACTTCCGTTTAACAGGTGAGAAAACTGAGGGTAGAGAGATTGTCAAGCTAACATCTCAAGTGAATCCAAACTAAACCAATATTCAAATTATACTGACCAATTCAGTTGCCACTTGAGAGAATGGGAACTTGGAGAAGACACTGTACTTAACGCTCCATCTCTTCTATCCTCCATTCATATTTTCAACAAAGGGAAACAAATCTATCTCCTCTTGCCCCAGACTTGTCCATAAAGACTGCAAGATCTCCTTGTTCGGGTTTACTGTCACCTCACCCTAGGCAGGCAATCAGAATGGTTCAGAAGTGCTTTGTACGTGGGGTACTAACTCTAGTCACGGCCCAGAGCCTACAAGATATATATTTATAGAAAAAAAGAAACTCCAGAAATTTTAGAAATGTTAAAACGTTTTAAATCAAGTTCAGGGATCCAGAAGTAGCTACTGTGCCTCCTTGCTTTCAGAGGCATATTTGGCTGCTAAATGAAATAACAGAAGGCTCCGGAGATGCTCCAGCAAGCTAAAAGGCAGCCAGCAAATGCACTAAAGGTACCAATTTGGAGTTTGGAATTTCCTACTCTGTCTTCCCTGAAGATAAGTTTAAACATTTACATGTTTTAAAATTCCCTAATCTGACTTACCTCAATAATTCTATCCTTATCACACTTTCTGATTTATAATCATTATAAGTCAATTTCTCTCCCAAGGGCAAAATCTGTATATATATATATAAATGTTAATATATATATATATGTTAATATATATTCATTCCAAGGCAGCCTACAGCTGACGTGGTTTTTCTTTCCTATTTCATGTTATACAGAGAAAAGTTGTAGGTCAATGTAGTGCCTCTTTGCCATCTAGTGGGAAACTTAATTTTGCTATTTCTTGCTATTTCTTCCCCATCTCTTGTTTGCCAGGAGATGATAGAAGTCTAAGCAAACCAAAGCAGAAAAGGGGAAAGCTATGTCTATGCTTTTAGCATAAAATATCAGAAATACAATGAATGTTCCAGAGAGAAGACTTGTCAGAGGTTAAAAGTGCAGGATTCTCCCAGTATATTCTGAAGTCTGATATTCTCTGATATTGTTGCACTATTGTTTTCTGCATTCATCTTTCTGCATCCATCTGCATTTCATTGGATAAATACTGTACATAAGATCTTATTCTGAGGATGCCTTGGTGGCTGAGTTGGTTAAGCGTCCAACTCTTGATCTCTGTTCAGGTCTTAAACTCAGGGTCGTGAGTTCAAGCCCCGTGTTGGGCTCCCCACTGGGCATGGGGCCTACTTAAAAAAGAAAAAATAAAAGATCTTATTCTGAAGGGTACTGCCCTAATAAATTAGTTCCATCCAAATTTAGTGTGTCTGTGGACTTCAAAGACTCTTGAAAGGGAGAAAAAAATGCCAAGGCTAACTTGTCCAGCCATTAAAAACCCACATCAATAATAATAAACACTTGAATTTAATGAAAGCTTATTATGTACAGGATGCAATATTATAATGTATGTGAGATGCTGAGCGTGGTCGCTGTCACATAATGAGGACCCCCAAAATGGTAGTTATTTGCTGCCAAACATACTGTGCTAATGACTTCACTACTATTATCTTCCTTTATCCTCACTATGCCTTCAAAGTAATAAAAATTACCGGGGCACCTGGGTGGCTCAGTCATTAGCTGTCTGCCTTTGGCTCAGGTTGTGGTCCCAGGGTCCTGGGATAGAGCGCCACATAGGGCTCCCTGCTAGATGGGAAGCCTGCTTCTCCCTCTCCCACTCCTCCTGCTTGTGTTCCCTCTCTCATTATGTCTCTGTCAAATAAATAAATAAAATCTTTAAAATAAATAATTATTTTCCCCTATTTTACGTATGACAAATTGAGTCTCAGAGAGTTCCACTGTTAAAAGGGGAAATCAGAATCATGGCTCTTGTGTCTGGAACTAAAAATCTGTGTCATAACCTGTATTCTCGTTCCAAATAAATAAATAAATAAAATGAGAAACTTCTTGTAACAATTATCTTAAGATATGATTCCATGGCAATATTACCTACCTTTTTTTTTTTTTTTTAAGATTTTATTTATTTTGACAGAGAAAGAGCACAAGCAGGGGGAGCAGCAGGCAGAGGGAGAGGGAGAAGCAGGCTCTCCACGGAGCAGGGAGCCCGATGCGGGGCTCAGTCCCAGGACCCTGGGATCATAACCTGAGCCAAAGGCAGACACTTAACCGTCTGAGCCACCCAGGCGCCCCTATTACCTACCTTTTTAACAGTTGTTTTTCTTTCTAGTTCTAAGAGGGTTTATATGTTGGACCAAGGAGCAATAATACTTAAACTTAAGTGCCAAGGGCTGTGAATAGATCAATAAAGATCTTAATGGTATCCAGTGGCCTACAAGAGAAAGCCCCATTATTTCAGAGGAACTGCTGGTATACGTATTACTATTCAGACAGTGGGTTATCGCCATGGTGGTTCGGCCACCATAGATTGACAGGTGAAATGTCAACATGATGGAGAGGGAAATACAGTTTGTTTTCATGTAAGAGCCCAATAGGATAGTAATTATGAGCATGGGCTCTGGAGTCAGACAGCCTGGGTTTGATGATGTCTCTGCCATTTACTAAATCTAGCTTAATGTAAGCTACTTAACTCCCATTTGCCTCAACTTCTTCATCCTTTAAAGTAAAAATACTACTTCCTATCCCATGGGGTTATTGAAAGAACTAAATGAGTAATTAAACTAAAGCCCTTAGAATGATACATAGAAAATAGTGTCAATACATCTTCAACACCATAATCAATACATCTTTTTTCTAGTCTGTGACTGTTCATGTCTAAGCTGTTTTTCAGTCTGTGGGGAAAAGAGACAGCCCATTGGATTCAAAGTAAACTACACCAGTAACACTATGGAGAAAGTTATACTCGGAAGCAATTTCTCCCAGAGAGAAAGCTCCATCGTTAACCACAAACATAGACTGATAGGTGCTTGGTATGAGCTTCAGGCCTTCCAGATTTCCAACGCAATCTACAGGTCTAGGTATTGGCTGCCACCTGCTTGTTTCAGAAAAGAGGTAAACTGTTCTGCACGATCGAAGAAGAATGGGAAATTGTACTGGGTAAGGAGCTGCGTAGGCGCAGCATGGAGGAGAGAAGAACTGGAAAGGCAGAAGGGTGTTGGGGGGGAGGGTGAGAGACGAGAACTTGGGAGCAGCAGCAGAAGCAAAGAAAGTTTGAGAAAACAGAATTGCTCAAGAGGATTTTTTTTAACGTCCCCTAAAATATCTGAAGTAAATTCTACATTGCCCACTAATGCTTTTGTGTGAGGATATTCTTCGGGGAAATTCAAAGAGGCATTTATTCCTAGATTCAGGTGGATGCCAGGGAAACAAACCGAAGCAAGCAACAACAAAAAGGTACAGAGGAGGGACCCAAAGACAAGGAGAAATTGAAAGGAGACATGTCCCCAGGTATAAGGAAAAATTGTGAAGAAAGCTACAGAAATTCAAAGGCATGGTTTTGGTGAGAATCTTAGTCAATGGCATTAACCCCTGCCTCAAATTCAATGACCTTACAGATGTTTTAAAGCTGACAAAAGGTCAATAATTATTTTATTTTATTATTGATTTTTTTTTAACTGCAGAACTCTAGCTGGCAGGACATTTATACGACATTTTGCAAGGGATATGGTATGATATGGCATAGAGATTATAGACTGAGAATATTCTATAAAGGAGGAAAATAAGGGGCAGCAATGCAAGTAAAGATTAATGAGACTCATCATGGTAATGAGGGAAGTTAAAAAGCTGAGTGGAAATTAAACTCATCTCAATAATAGATATTTAAAAATTTCACAAACATGCTCACATCCATTATCTCATTTAATCTTGTTGCTAAGCCTCTTATTGAGACAGGGTAGGGATTATTCCTCCCGCTTCTTTGAAGCAGACCCAACCACCTCTAATAAATTAAATCTTTAGCAGAAAAACAAAGCAAAACAAAATTGGGATGCAAACTTAAGTTGTCTGACCACTAGTCTGGAGTTCATTTGTTCTTTCATCCAACAAGTTTATATTGAGAACCAACTCAGTGTCTTGGTCCATGTTGGGGGCTATAAATGAGAGACCTCTTGACTATAAACTATGCCTTCTTGGGACTAATGGTGAGGAAGGCCAAGAGTTCACAAGTATCTAGCTGGGATAGGAAGTGAGTGAGTTGTGTCCAGAGCTTCTTCCTACTCTTTGTACCTCTAGAGCGAATATATCCTGGCAATAGATGCAACTTTCTGCCAGCCCACCTACCAGATTTGGCCCTAAAGAACATGTCAGGAGATGCTTGGATATTTGTGGTCAGGTATATGCTTTAGGTAGTGCATTATTCCAATTATTCTGTCCCAGAGGCAGCTTGTTTGCTAGCCACTGAATAATACTGCTCAATTTCAAGGCAATTATCTTTGCTTTTGACTGGTTTAAGCAAATACAATTTATATGCTCCCTGTGCTCCCTGGGACTAGTTTCAATAGTTCTTCCAACAACTCCACTATAAGTAAATCTGCATATCTTATCCTCATTTCAATCATCTGTACAATAGGAAGGATGATAGTATTCAATTCATAGGGTTACTGGAACACTGGATAGGTTTTTGTACAGAAGTAGCTAATTCATGTAAGTGTTTAATAAATGTTTTTTGTTACTATTATTACTAGTAATATTCTATTGAGAGGATTAATTACTTAACCAAGATCACACAAGTAGTAAGGAATAGAGCCTGGCTCTGATTGCAGAGCCAGCAATTTTAACCATTCCTTTATCCTGAAACAGAAATGTAATTATGTCTGGCAATGAGACTAAAGCAGAGGGTCAATGAAAATGAAGTTAGTATGGTGAGCATCCGAAAAGGGGAAAAATTGTAAAAAACCTTTACTATAACTTGACCTGATGAAAGCAATGACTAGATTCAGTGAGAAGAAATACAAGCTAACGAGCCTCAGGGCAAAAAAGTAAGAACAGGGATTATTATCTTAATGGTTCAGTTGTTTCTAAACATTAAACCAGTGAAGGATGGAGAGAATATTGGGGGCTAACACACATCAGAAACCTTCTGTGCCTCTAAGAAATCAGAGAGAACATTGAAAGGCAACACGGGCAGATATGATAAGCTGACACAGAAAAGGAAAAGAAATTCACAATGGATATTTTCACACAGAAGCTAGAAGAAAACTCCTGAATATGTGTGAGAGAAAAAAATAAGAATGGCCTTATAGATTAGTGTTCAGAAAAAAAAAATGTGAAAATGAATATAACATAAAAAACTTCTGCACAGCAAAGGAAACCATCAAGAAAATGAAATGGCAATCTCAGGAATAGGAGAAAATATTTGGAAGCCACATATCCAATAAGGGGCTGATATCCAAAGTATGCAAGGAACTCATACAACTCAATAGCAAAACAAAACAGCATGATTAAAAAAATGGGCAAAAGACCTGAATAGACTTTTTTCCAAAGAAGATATACAAATGGCCACAGGTACATGAAAAAGTGCTCAACATCACTAATCATCAGGGAAATGCAAACCACACTGAGATATCATCTCATCCCTGTTAGGATGTGTATTATTAAAAAGACAAAAGATAACAAATGCAGTTGAGGATGTGGAGAAAAGGGGACCCTTGTGCACTACTGGTGGGAATGTAAACAGATATATCCACTATGGAAAACAGTATGGAGGTTCCCTGAAAAATTAAAAATAGAACTACCCTGTGATCCAGCAATCCCACTTCTGTGTGTATATCCAAAGGAAACAAAATGATCTCAGAGAGTTATCTATACTCCTTTGTTCATTGCAGCACTACTCACAAGAGCCAAGATATTGAAACAACCTAAGCATCTGATGACAGAGGGGTGGATAAAGAAAATATTATATATATACACACACACATACATACATACATACATATATACATACATACACACATACAATGGAATATTATTCCACCATAAAAAAGAAGGAAATCCTGCCATTTGTAACAACATGGATGAACCTGGAGGTGCATTATGCTAAGTGAAATAAGCCAGACAGGGAAAGACAAACACTGTAAAGTATCACATGGAATCTAAAAAAAGGGAAAGTTGAACTCATAGAAACAGAGAGTAGAAAAGTGGTTGCCAAGGGCTGGGGGTGTGGGAGAAAAAGGGAGAGACTGGTAAAAAGGTTTAAACTTCCAGTTATGAGATGAATAAAGTCTGAAGATCTAATGTATAACATGGTGACTATAGTTGATAACACTATATTGTATCATTGAAATTTGCTAAGAGTAGAACTTAAAATGTTCTCACCAAAAAAGCCCCAATAAGTATCTGAGGTGATGGATTTGTTAACTAACTCAGTGTGCAAATCCTTCCATAATATGTACATGTACTAAATTATCACATTGTATATTTTAAATATCTTACAATTTTATTTGTCAATTATACCTTAATAAAGCTAAAAAAGATAAAGAACATAATAAAAGTCCTAATGACTCCCATAATGTTAAGAAATATATGAGGTTTCAGTGTCCTTAGCAATGACTATATTTAATACACTTTTTCAAATAATGTGATCTTTCAGGCGAAAGACAGATCTATGAAAATATATCCATTACTTATTTTATCCCACTTATAGGTATCAATATTTCTTTCAGTTGTCTACCTTAAACCCAATACCGAATGGCTTTAAATCAACAATTTATTATTTCTCACAATTCTGTGGGTTGATTACTTCTCACAATTCATACTGGTTTACCTGAGCTCATTTATGTGTAGCATTCAGCTGGGGGCACCAGCTTGGGGATGGACTTATTTGGTTACAACTAGGATGGCTGCAACTCTATTCCCATTCTTGATTCCCTTTTATCCTTGGCTTTTTTTTTTTTCTCTTCAGGACTGTCTTTCAAGAGGTCAAAAGTAGACTCTGAACTTTTGTTTATTTGTTTTTAAAGATTTTATTTATTCATTTAAGAGAGAGAGACAAAGAGAGCACAAGCAGAGGGTGAAGCAGAGAGAGAGAGTGAAGCAGAGGGAGAGGGAGAAGCAGACTCCCCACTTAGCTGGAAGCCTGATGTAGGGCTCGATCCCAGGACCTGAAGATCATGACCTGAGCAGAAGGTAGACGCTTAACCATCTGAACCACCCAGGTGTCCTGAAACTGCATTTTTGGTTTGTAATTCTGCATGTGAGGAGCTTGGAAGCCTCCATTCCATCCTAACAACCAATAAAAAGCTAAACAGACAAAAAATCCACGACTCCTCTAGGATCCATAAGCTAGGTGAGGACGTGGGGCACACTGCTGCCCCCAAGACTCGAGACACTAACAGGCAAACACCAAGCATAACAGTTTATCAGAGTGGAGACTCAAGAGCAGAAATTACTGTAGGGGATTGCCTGGGTGGCACAGTCAGTTATGCATCCGACTCTTGGTTTCAGCTTGGGCTGTGATTTCAGGGTCCTGAGATCAAACCCCGCCTTGGGCTTCATGCTCAGCAGAGTCTGCTTGAGACTCTCTCTCCCTCACTCTCTGCCTCTCTGACTTGTGCATGCTCTCTGTCTCTCAAATAAATAAATCTTAAAAAAAAAAAAAAAAAAAAAAAACTGCTGTAGGAACCAATGCTGGGGTAATTGATGATTATTGGAGGCTCAGTGTAGATAAGACTGAGAGTTAAAAACTCCAGGGGGACCCAGTCATAGGGGCCACCAAAATTTTGTGAGATTTACCTCCAGGAGCTCAAACATGTTCCCACAGTAAATATCAGAGAAAAATCCCTTCATGCTTCTGGCAGAAGAGGGAAAAGAAACCATTTGGAAATATGCCAGACTACTTTGTTCTTTTTAACAAAGTCTGCCCTCAAAGGAACTAGTTAAGCAGAGTCAAACCTCTGATGTATTTTCAGAGCATAACTGCCCTGGGTGAAGGGAACTACCAACTCCAGCTAGCTCGAGCCTTCCACTTAAAAGAAGGGAAATATTCAACTCCATCCTACTGCAATAAAAGCAGTTACTTAGAGAGAAACATAGCATTGAGTAGATACATTAGAAAAGAAGAAACATCTGAAATCAATAATCTAAGTTTCTACTTTAGGAAACTAGAAAAAGAAGAGCAAATTAAACTCAAAGTAAGCAGAAGAAAAGATATAATAAAAATTAAAGCAGAAATCAATGAATATGAAACTGGAAATTAATAGAAATGGAAGTTAATGATACCAAAAGATGGTTATTTGAAAGATCAATAAGCCTCTACTCAGGCTACCTAGGAAAAAAGGGAGAGGACATAAATTACTAATATCAGAAATGAAAACAGAGAAATCATGACAGATACCATGAAAATTAAAAGTAGAAGAAAGGAATATGATAAATAATTCTATGTCCACAAATTTGATAGCCTAGATTAAATGGACTAATTCCTTGAAAAACACAATCTTCCAAAGCTCATGCAAGAAGAAATAGACAATCTGAATAGGCCTATATCTAATAAAGAAATTGAATCAATAGCTAATAATCTTCTAAAACAGAAAGCACCAGATCCAGATGGGTTCACTGGTGAATTCCACTCAACATTTAAGGAAAAAAATTATATCCATAGAAGCAGAGATAATGCTTTCTCGTTCTATGTGACCTGCATCACCTTAATACCAAACCAAAGATATTACAAGAAAACTACAGACCAACATCTCTCATGAACAGAGATGCAAAAATCCTCAACAATATTAGAGAATCAATAAAACCAATGAAATTGAAAAATCAACAATATTAGAAAATTGAATGCAACAATGTATGTAAAAGAAAAATGAAGGGTGCTTGGGTGGCTCAGTTGGTTAAGCATCTGACTTCAACTCAGGTCATGATCTCAGGGTCCTGGTCCTCAGCAGAGAGTCTGCTTGTCCCTCTCCCTCTCCCTCTGCCCCCCCCTCTCCGCTTGTGCTCTCTTTCTCTCTCTCTCAAATAAATAAATAAAATCTTTAAAAGTTGATCTAACATGACCAAGTGGGATTTATCCCAGTGATTCCAGGATGATTCAACATTTAAAAATTAATTCATGTAATCCATCACATCAACAAACTAAAAAAAATCATATCAATAAATGTGGGAAAAGTATTTGACAAAAATCTAACACTTATTCATGATAAAAACTCTCAGTAAACTAAGAGTAGAGGGAAATTTTGTCAATTTGATTGAAAAAAATCTTCAAAAAACTTACATCTGATATCATAGTTGACAAGGAACTCAAAGCTTTCCCACAAAGGCCAGGTAGAAGGTGAGAATGTCCCCTTTCACCACTTTGCACCATAAGTCCTTGCTAACGCAGTAAGAAAAGGAAATAAAAGCTGTACTGATTGAAAAGGAAGAAATAAAAATTGTCTTTGTTCACAGATAACATGATCATCTATGTAGAAACCTCCCACCAAAAAAAAAAAAAAAAAAAATCAACAGAAAAACTCCTGGATTATAGCAAGGTGACAGAGTTAATATACAAAAGTCAATCATGTTCCTATATACAGCAATGAACAAGTGGAATTTGAAATTAAAAACACAATACTGTTAACAGTAGCAACCCCAAAAGTGAAATACTTAGGTATAAACCTAATAAAATATGTATAAGATCTGTATGAGAAAAACTATAAAACTCTAATGAATTAAATCAAAGAATTGAATAAATGGAGAGATGTTCCATGTTCATGAGCGAGAAGACTCAGTATTTACCATGATGTCAGTTCTTCCCAACTTGGTCTGTGGATTCAATGCAAGGCCATTCAAACTGCTAGCAAGTTATTTTGTGGATATCAACAAACTAACAATAACATTTAAATGGAGAGGCAAAAGACAGAGAATAGCCAACACAATATTGAAGAAGAAAAAGAAGAAAGTTGGAGGACTGATACTTATCCAACTTCAAGACTTACTATAAAGCTACAATAATCAGAATAGTGTGGTACTGGTGAAAGAATAGATAAATCGATCAATAGAACAAAATAGATAGCCCAGAAATAGAGCCACATTAATATAGTCAACTAATTTTTGATAAATGAGAAAAGGTAATGGAGCAAAGATAGCCTCTTCAAAAATGGTTCTGGAATAACTAGACATCCACATTTAAAAAATGAACCTAGATCCAGACTTTACAATCTTCACGAAAATTAACTCAAAATGCATAACAGTTTTAAATGCAAATCTAAGCAATTTTTAAGATGCAAAACTATAAAACTCTTTAAAAAACTCTATAAAAGATAACAGGAGAAAATTTAGATGACCTGGGGTATTGCAATAACTTTTTAGATGCAATGCCATAGGCAAGACCCATAAAACAAATAATTGATCAGCTAAACTTCATTGAAATTAAAAACTTCTGCCCTGCAAAATACAATGTCAAGAGAATTAGAAGACAAGCCACAGACTGGGAGTAAATATTTGCAAAAGATACATCTGATAAAGGACTGTTATCCAAAATATACAAAGAATTCTTAAAATCAACAATAAAAAAATAGACAACCCAGTTAAAAAATGGGCCAAAGACCTTAACAGACACATCACCGAAGTAGATATACAAATGGCAAATAAACAAATGAAAAGATGCTCCACATCATATGCCATCAGGGAAATAAAAATTAAAACCACAACGGGATACAACTACACACCTGTTAGAATGCCCAAAATCTGGAACACTGACAATAGTAAATGCTGGCAAGAATGTAGAGCAACAGGAACTCTCGCACATTGCTGGTGGGAAGCAAAATAGTGCAGCCGCTTTGGAAGACAGTTTGGAGATTTGTTACGAAACTAAACATACTCTTAACCATATGATCCAACAGATGGGCTTCTTGGTATTTATGCAAAGGAATTGAAAACTTGTGTCTGCACAAAAACCTGCATGCTGATGTTTATAACAGCTTTATTCATAATTGCCCAAACCTGGAAATAATCAAGATGTCCTTCAGTAGGTTAACGGATAAATAAACTGTGGTACATCCAGATGACAGAATTATTCAGCCCTTGAAATAAACTATCAAGCTGTGAAAAGACATAGCGGAAACTTAAAGGTATATTACGAAGTGAAAAAAGCCAGTCTAAAAGGGCTACACAGTGTGCAATTCCAACTATAAGGCATTCTGGAAAAGGCAAAAGCGTGGAGACCATAAAAAGATCTTTTTGATTGTCGGGTTGGGTGAGAGGGATGAATAAGTGGAGCACAGATTTTGGGGACAGTAAAAATACTCTATATGATATTGTAATGATGAATATATGTCATTATACATCTGTCCAAATCCACAGACTGCACAACACCAAGAGTGAACCGTAAGGTAAAAGATCATATGTCAGTCTTTTTACCAAGGCTCATCCTTGGTAAAACAAAATAAAAGAAAACAAAACAAAGCAAAAGAGTGCCACTCTGGTAAGTGTTGTTGGTAATGGGGGAAGCTATGTGGGGGTATATGGGAAATCTCTGTACCTTCTTTTCAATTTTGATGTGAATGTAAAACTGGTCTTAAAAAAAAAAATCAAGTCCCTGGGGCACCTGGGTGGCTCAGTCGTTAAGCGTCTACCTTAGGCTCAGGTCATGATTCCAGGGTCCTGGGATCGAGCCCTGCATCGGGCTCCCTGCTCCGCGGGAAGCCTGCTTCTCCCTCTCCCACTCCCCCTGCCTGTGTTCCCTCTCTCGCTGTGTCTCTCTCTGTCAAATAAATAAATAAAATCGTAAAAAAAAAAAAAAAATCAAGTCCTTAAGAAAAAAAAAGAAGTAACAGTTACAAAGCCCTAACACCTACATTACATTCTGTCGGTCAAAGCAAGTCACAAGGCAAGCCCAGATTTAAGGCATGGGGAAGTAGACATTTCTCCTTAATGGAAAGAGCTGCAAAGTATTATGGTAATGGTTTTCAGTGTACTCTGGGAATGTGATAGTTTGAAAAATATTAGAGGGACTTCTGATTGGTCTTCATTTCTTGTAAATTATGAAATTTAGTGACCTGAATAATCCCTGGAAAATCTTAAGTCTGTGATGGCCACATCTCCTTCAAGACTAATTACTTCATTTTACTTTTTCCTATATACTTTATTTCAGATGATATTATGGAAAAAGAAGCAAGATTGACCTTTGTGCTTAATCACTGATGGATCCAGATTTAAAATAATATGAAAGAAATTGTATGGTTTCTTGTAAATATCTAAATTTCCCACATTTAAAAAATTAAAGATTAACCTCATGGACCTAATAGATCACATCTCAGAATCCTTGGCAATTCTTTCTCTCATAAATATTATTAGGGCTTATTTATGGAAGAATTGCTATGTACAGGACTGAAACTGCTAAATCCTTTGAGGTAGAAAAAATAAGTCAAACTTTCAAGACAAAGTGTTATTCCTCTTAAGTGACATTTGGGAATCAAATTTTATACATGTTGGCCCAGACTGTTGTAAATGTTTGAAAGAAAGTATGTGAAGGATATCAACTTACTATATTAATCTTATGTAACTGCTCCCTTTGACTCAGTCCTGGAGAGATTCTATCTTGTGTGGTGCTTGGGAAAATGCAATGGTAATTGAATTTAAATAAAAAACTTTAAAAAAAAGGAAAAATGCAATGGTAACTGGCACCACCTTTGGGTAGAATCAAAGTGTACTCAGGGGGAAAAAAAAAAAAAACCTAAATAAATGCCTCTTTTAAATGCCCAACATGCAATAAAATCATTCTTTCTACTTCCAAAGAGGACCTGTGAATTGATTAGGGTAGAGTGTTATTGTAGGAACTGCTCTCAATTTATTTATTTATTTTTAAAATATTTTATTTATTTATTTGACAGAAAGAGAACACAAGAGAGGGAACACAAGCAGGGGGAGTGGGAGAGGGAGAAGCAGCCTTCCCGTTGAGCAGGGAACCTGACATGGGGTTCGATCCCAGGACCCTGAGATCATGACCTGAGCCGAAGGCAGACGCTTAACGACTGAGCCACCCAGGTGCCCCAGAACTTTTCTCAATTTAGACCTACTCCTAAAATGTACTTTGTTCACAACACTCTATATATCTTCTCAAGTTAAATGGCCCAAACTGTGGTGTCCCAATCCCAATAGCTACTTAACAAGATCTGCACTGATGTGTCTTGCCTAATTCATATTAGCTCCACGCCTCACAAACCGCACACTAGTGTAGTAGGAAAACTGTCACCAAGACACAACTTTAACTTGTTTACTGTCCTTACGAGTGGTTCCCGGATTTTTTTCATGATGTTCAGAAACACTTTTCAAGTTTCTTGGGGATTTCCCCGACAAACAGTCTATATTCCTAATGCCCACCATTAAATTGAAGACTGGCTAAATTAAGACGTCCCAAAGCCAGCAGCTGAAAACAATTTTATTCAATTAATTTAGCAAAAGTCACTGGAAGCATTCATTCCCTGTATGAAGACTGACTCAGAGGACCCAGCCCCCAGAAGAGCACAGGGGAGCTGCGCAGGGGGGTTCCAGAGAGGACTGGGGGATGGCTGATTCCCACTGGCACAGGAAGCCCAGGTGGGAGGCTATGCGCACTGGTGTAGACATCTTGCTCATTGGGCAGCAGCAACAAAAATCTATACCTGGGGAGTCACCTGCCATGTGTGGTGCAATATGCCTGGGACATCTGAATCTCAGACAAAAACAAACTCGAGGTGTCCCTAAACATGGGAAAATTGCAAAATTTTGAAATCCTATGTGAAAAACTATGCCAATGCCACCAAGCTGGAGGGAAACACGTCAGGATTTCATCCCACGGTTATGTTATTTATTTCTAATCTTTATTGGGATATATTAAATAGTTAACATAAAGACCAAATTTCTTAGGTCCATGACCTGAGCCAAAGGCAGGCGTTTAACTGACTGAGCCACCCAGGCACCCCCTTCAGATTTGTTTTATTAAAATACTTCTGTACTTCCTCTGTATGATTATTTCTGATTTTGATTCTTCCAAAAACTTTACAAGGTTTTCTATCCATGAAGCTATATTTTAATGTTTCTTCTGAGCTAGTTAATTAAAAACAGGGAAAAACTCAACCTTGTTAATGTACTTCATAAATAAATTTTAAATTATTTTATTACAGGGGCGCCTGGGTGGTTCAGTTGGTTAAGAGTCTGCCTTCGGCTCAGGTCATGATCACAGGGTCCTGGAATCAAGCCCCACATTGGGCTCCCTGCTCAGCGTGGAGTCTGCTTCTCCCTCTCCCTCTGCCACTCGCCTAGTGTGTGCTCTCTTTCTCTCTCACTCTTTCAAATAAATAAAATCTTAAAAAAAAATGATTTCATTACGTGTGGCATAGAACATGGAAAAATCAAAGCAGCTTAGAGTTCATCAGTTTCATTCTGTCACCCAATGTCACCAAATTGGTATTCATCCAGCCTGCGCGTGTATACTTACAGTTTTGGGTAACTCAGTCTTGCCTAGCCTGTTTCACACTGGGATAAATTAGATGGTTGGAAACGTCTTCTTTAAGTTTACTCTAAACCTGTTTCACTATAGATTTTGGTACAATTCAGTGCTCTAGAGCAGATTTTTTCCATTTCAGTATTATTAATATTTAGGGGTGGTTAATTATTTATTGTGGGGGCTGTCCTGTTACTGTAGAGTTTTTAGCAGCATCCCTGGCCTCTACCCACTAAATACCAGCAGCACATCCTTACCCTCGTTCATAACAATAAAAAAATGTCTTCAGGGGCGCCTGGATGGCCCAGTCAGTTAAGTGTCTGCCTTCGGCTCAAGTCATGATCCCAGGGTCCTGGGATTGAGCCCCACATCGGGCTCCCTGTTCAGTGGAGAGCTTGCTTCCCCCTCCCCCTGCAAATGTGCTCTCTCTCTCTCCCCCTCTCAAATAAAATCTTAAAAAAAAAAATGTCTTCAGATATTGCCAGCTGTCCCCTGAGGTGCAAGATCACCCCAGTTAAGAACCACTGCTCTAGAGGGCGCCTGGGTGGCTCAGTTGGTTGAGCGACTGCCTTCGGCTCAGGTCATGATCCTGGAGTCCCTGGATCGAGTCCCGCATCGGGCTCCCTGCTCAGTGGGGAGTCTGCTTCTCCCTCTGACCCTCCCCCTTCTCATGTGCTCTCTCTCATTCTCTCTCTCTCAAATAAATAAATAAAATCTTAAAAAAAAAAAAAAAAAAAAAGAACCACTGCTCTAGAGTAATCCAAAAGAGCCAAGGTCATACATTAATAATAACCCAGTCTCAAAATCTCAGTCTGCCAACAGTTTGACTTTGGGCGAGTTACCCTTCTTCTCGGAGGTAATTTCCTTACTCCTAAAGTGGGGCTGATAGTAGCTAATCTCACAGGGAGGGATACGATGCGGCGAAAGCAGCTACAGAGCACAGGACATGCTGCCTGGTACTCAGTAAATGATCAGGAAAAACTAGTTCCTTTCACAGCCTCAAAAAGTTCTTGCTGGTTGATTGACCCTGGTACAAGGCTGTATATCAAACCACATACAATTAAAAGAAAAACTTGAGCCTTTTGACTTATGACTTTTAGTCTTATGACTACAGACTTTTACAAACAGAAATAATCATTCCTATGTAGGGGGAGTGTAGGTGGACATTCCCCCTAAAAAATATTCAAAGCAAAAATGGATTCCAGCCCACGGACACAACTATTACTTTTATGGCATTAAATGGCATTGTCAAGGTTATTGGTACTACGGTGATGTCCTTGTAATCTATTTTCTTTTTTTTTTTTTTTTAAATGCCTTTTTTTTTTTTAAAGATTTTATTTATTTATTTGCGAGAGAGACAATGAGAGACAGAGCGCATGAGAGGGAGGAGGGTCAGAGGGAGAAGCAGACTCCCTGCCGAGCAGGGAGCCCGATGCGGGACTCGATCCCGGGACTCCAGGATCATGACCTGAGCCGAAGGCAGTTGCTTAACCAACTGAGCCACCCAGGCAACCCCCTTGTAATCTATTTTCAATAAATGGTACGCTTGCAATTAGAGAAAGAGAGTACTTTAAAGAATGGGAAGTATGCATTTTGGTGAATAAAAGACCCATAAAGTTTTCAAAGGAAGGGACATTGCTAGAAGGCACCAGAATTAATCATATTCAAATGGCACAGAATATTTTAATGCAATTTAGTTTGAATTGTGTACATTTCTACAGTTTGAGAAAGAATTTGCTGCTTTCAGAGGTGAAGTTAGACCAAAGAGCCATTTTTTAAACTCTTTTCTTCTTTCCTTCAGTATTAGGGTTACTAGAAATCATATAGGACACTCAATTAAATTTGAATGTCATGTAAACAACAAACTTTTAGTGTAAGTATATCCTAAATGTTGTCTGGGACATACCCATACTAAAAGATTATTCATTGTTTACCTGAAGTTCAAATTTAACTGAGCATCTTGTTTTTGGTTTTTGGGTTTTTGTTTGATTTTTTCTAAGTCTTGCAACTCTACTCAATATGCAGTACATCCAGCTTAATCCAGGTTCTTATCATGTTTGCCCTGAAATACCAATTCCTACTCTTTCCTCCCAACCTCCCTAATCCAAACTGCACAGAACGATGTGTTGCTCTTCAGGGACAGAGGGTAATGTCAATACATAACATCCTTCAAAACAATGTACCTTCCACGTGCCTTTACTGCTTTTACTACCCCTTGTCCTCCCAAACACACTTCTTCTCCTGGAAGTCTGTGCTCCAGCCACAGCATTGCTTTTGTAGGATGTTCCTTTTGCCTGTGACAAGCTTTCCTTTCTACATCCTCCCGTCTTCTGCCCACTGTACACTACTCATGTATCAAGCCCAAGCTCAGATGCAGCCCCCTTCTGGATAGGCTTCCATTCCTCCAGACCAAGTTAGAGTCTCTCCTCTATGGACTGGCGCTCTTCACAGTGTATTTCCTATTGCAGCACTTTATATTTAAATTATAATTCAATATATATTTCCCCACGATAACAAGAAATTTGGTATCACTCAGTTGGTAATTAGCTACTTCACCTACCTTCTGCTCTTACAGTGGGACAGAAGATGAGCTAACTTTTCGCACTGGCGTGGGAAAAAGGGACACTGCAGACCACCCCACCTTGGGAAGCATTGCTGGGGGGTAGATAGCGTGTACCCTGTCCTCTGGTGTTTCCTAGTTCCATCTTCCCCTGATATATAAGTAGAATCACTGACAGGATCCAGGAAAGCCGTAACACCATGATTGTCTCTATTCTTATTTAAGCTGGAACAGTCAAGCCTGCTAGTGTCTGCACCTTTGATGGAAAATAGAGGCTCACCCTTTGGATTTGAGGATGGCTGTCTCTGTATAGACTGAGTTCAGGAACTGTATAATAATGTTACCTTAATTTTTTTTTCTTTGTAAAAGATTTTATTTATTTATTAGAGAGAGAGAGAATGAGAGAGAGAGCACATGAGAGGGGGGAGGGTCAGAGGCAGAAGCAGGCTCCCTGCTGAGCAGGGAGCCCGATGTGGGACTCGATCCAGGGACTCCAGGATCATGACCTGAGCCGAAGGCAGTCGCCTAACCAACTGAGCCACCCAGGCGCCTAATGTTACCTTAATTTTATAAGAATTGATGTTTGAGGGAGTCTACTTATCAAGTTAAAGCAGGGTATTCTGTGTTACTTTTTTCCCAAGATGTTTGCTTTATTGGGACAATGAGTCCTGTGAGTGTGACATCTATGGTTTATTCATCTCTGTGATCTCAGAGCCCAGTATTGTGCCCGACATTCATAGAAGATTCCTGGCATTTGTTGAGTGACTAAATGAAATATGGGGTATCACTTGATTTGTCAAAAGTGGGAAGATATTTAATCTAGTTTTAGTATGAATATATAAATCCACCCAACTTGCCCAAACATGCCATTGTTATCATTACCCATTTTCAGCACCATTTATTTTTCCAATAAAAAGACATTCCTAACATTCATTATGCTAGCAAATAAGGCTTCTTGTTTGCTAATGTTATTGCTGTGTACTAAAACACCATACTTGAGAGTGTGTATTTGTGAAAAAGGCATTACAGGTACCCATTAACACATCTCCAGTAGGTTTTTCTAATCTTAGCAACCACTAAGGTGTAGATTGGAATTAACTTGTATACACACAAACTGTACTGTTCGTCCTGAAGTATTTGAAATAATAATTTAAAAAATAATTTCCAACATAAACACATCTCCTAGCCAGGGATGGTGCTATGCATATGTATTCAAATGTGTAAATCATGCTAAACAAACTTGGTTACTTGACCTCAGTCCACAAGTTACCTGTCATTCTAACATATTACAATGACATAGCTTAGAATAAGAATGGAGCTCTTTTCTCCTTATGATGAACATAATGAGAATTATAAATGGGTTCAAATAAAATCTATTCAAAACACACTGCTCAGATTCCATTTCAGTGGCTCACAATAAATATTTATTTCTCAACATGCTACATGTCCATGATCTTCTCCTTGAGCTGTGTCTAATTGAAATGTTGGCAGTTGTTGCATTTTGTTGGCTAAAGTAAGTCATGTGCACAAACTTGACTTAATTGGAGTATGGTAGAAGTCCTTCCCTCTCTCTCTATAATTATATAACATATAACCATATAATATAAATTGCATGTAATCATACATTATATCAATGCATTAATAATTATTATATGTAATTTATATATAAATATATAATTTTATATAAATATTAGGATACAATTAATGTACTATTAATAAAGTATTGATGGTATTAATATCAATATATTATATATAATTATATATTTATACAAACATTTATATATGCATATATCTTATATAATTATCTATACAATGAATAATTTATCCCACACCAATTTATGATGCCACTCCTATACACCAAATTCCTACATCTGCATAGATCTGTTTCTGGGCTCTCTGCTCTGTTCCACTGAAATCTGTGTTCCTTTAACAGGACCTCACTTTTTTTTTTTAAAGATTTATTTATTTATTTTAGTGAAAGAGAGAGAGAGAGTGTGTGCAAGAGGGGGAAGGGGCAGAGGGAGAGGGAGAGAGAGAATCTCAAGCAGACTCTGCCGTAAGCACAGAGCCCAAGGCAGGGCTCAATCTCCTGACTCTGAGATCATGACCTGATCTGAAACGAAGAGTTGGTTGCCCAACCGACTGAGCCACCCAGGCTATTTTCTATTTCTTCTTGTCAATTATTCCATTTTATTTTTTAATTATCAATTTCATCTTTCAAATGTACTAATACTTTGCAATATTCTTTTACAATAGTTAATCTCTTAACATAGTTGTAGTGATTGCCCCTTTGTCATTCTTTTTTTTTCTTCTTAGGCAGAGGAAGTTTCTATCTTATCTTCTCCTGCCCTCCTCCTTTTATCCCTTCAGTCTTACCAAAGGTTTATCAATCTTTTGAGACTTTTCAAAAAACCATGCTTTGTTTTTATTAATTTTACCTGTTTTTATTCCCTATTCTTTTACTCTTGTCCTTAACTTTACTATTTCTTTCTTTCCTGGTTCTTTGTGTTTACTCTATTCCAATTTTCTAGCTTCCTTTGTTGCTCACTTGTTTTAAATCATTGCTGTTTCCTCATAAACATAGTCAAAGCTTTACTTTTTTTTTTTTTTTTTTTACCAAGTACTGCTTCACATTCAACTCACAAATTTCCACATGTGGTGTTTTTATTGTCATTCAGTTCTAAGTATTTCATCATCTTATCTTCATGGCTTCCTCTCTAACCAAGTGGTGATTTCATAGTGTATTTTGTCTTGTTTTAAGTTTCAAGGCATATGGGACTTTAAGCTATTTTTTGGTTACTGATTTCTAATTCTAATGCACTGTTGTCTTGTTACCAGAGAATAGAGTCTATACCGTACACATTCTTTTGATTGTATTGAGGCTTCTGTGATCTCGTATAATGGATACTGTGATGCCCTGAAAAGTTGGGCTCTTCAGGGCCGATTCGTGTTTCCCCAATTGCTGGGAAAATCAGCTACCCATGGCTCCCAGCATGTCCCTCACTGGAAACCACCCTGGGGTGCAATGAAATGCCTCTGGCAAGTTTATGCCCCTTCCCTGGTGTAGCTTGCAGCCAGTGGCATATGAAGTCTCCTCATCCCAGTTTTAAAAAACTCCGAAGGTCCTTCCCAACCCCAGAGCTTCTGTCAGGGTTGGTTGAGCCTCACTTGCAACCTCACTATGGGTCAGCCTCCCCCTCTGCCTAACCCTGCCACTTGCATGTATGTACAGGCATGCACCTAAAAGCCTGTATGTCCCAAAAAACATTCTACATCCAACTCTCCAACCTCAGGTTCTGTTTCGAGGGGACCCAATCTAAGACATTTGTATAAATTTAATGTTTGTAATTGTGGCAGGTGTGTTAAAGAGAATGAATATTCTGTTTATGGGTGTGAAATTCTATAAGCATATTTTATATAGAGCTGATGAATTTTTATTATTTTTTGTCATCTTGATCTTTCATTTTCTGAGGAGTTGTTAAAATCTTTCAACTACAACTGATATTTTATCTCTATCTTCCCATTATTACCTAGCTCATAACTTTGTGTATTTTGACACTATGTTGTTAACTGTATATGTAATCAGGAACTTTATTTATTTATTTATTTTATTTATTTATTTGTCAGAGAAAGAGAGAGAGAGCGCGCACACAAATAGAGGGAGCAGCAGGCAGAGGGAGAAGCAGGCTTCCCGCAGAGCCAGGAGCCGGAATGTGCGATTCGATCCCAGGACCCTGGGATCATGACCTGAGCTGAAGGCAGACGCTTAACTGACTGAGCTACCCAGGCGCCCCTGTAATCAGGAACTTTAGGTAGAGATAGTAGAAGAGAGCCAGGGATGGCTATCTACTTTCTCTCTTCCAGGTGTGTCAACAGCATGTCCCTGCTTTGCCCTGGGTAGACCATTTCCTTCCTTGTTCCTGTAATGGAGCAGGAAGGACAAAGCTTCACCACCCATGGATTGTAGGGTAATAGCCATCCTGGGATGAGCAGCCAAGAGGAATGAAATAGTCCAAAGTGGACATTTTTGAGGAAGAACATTAATATGTTAGTTAATATTTATACTAGGAGAGCCAACAGAACCCAGGACTGATCTGAACAAATTGGCATGTAAGGTCACCCTAATTCTTCTCTCATCTCCCACTTCCATCCTATAGGCTAGGTAATTAAAATAGTGTTATTGAGAGAGAAATCCAAAGAGATGGAATAAAAGAAAAGGTCTAAAATCCCATTCCCAACTAAATAAAGCAAAATCTATGTATACACAGCTCAATATATTGCAAGAAAAATTTAAAAAGCACAGTGCATAGCCCAGAAAAAGCTCTTCATTAGATGAATGAAGAGAAAAATCCAATTATCTATGCAGAAAAAAGTTAATCTACAAAAAAAACCAAAAAACCCAAGAATTACGCCTTCCTTAGATCCCATCTTCAGATGTTTAATGTCAGAAAACAATGAAGTATTATACAGAGAATTTGAGAAGGGAAATGATAAAATCTTTGGAGACTACAGTGGGCCGACTTATCTCTTACACATTAATAACAGAAAAAAGGACATTCTCAAATATACAAGAACTAAGAATGTCACTCACTTAACTTGGGCAACCAGGAGGGCAAAATAGGAGAGCACAAATGAAAAATTTACAGAGTATAAAAAGCCTGTAGGATGTTCTTATGGGACTCTAAAGAAACATAACAACCAAATCATCAGAATAGTGCTAATGCCAGTGAGTACTATAGAGATTAAGACCGACACAGCTGTATTGATACAGCAAGAAAGTAAAAGTATATAGAGTTCCTTTCACAATGACACCAAAATGAAGCTTAAAAGTAAACACTCTCATTTTAAATTATTATCCTGTTCCATGGGAATAATGCGATGATACTGCACAAAGAATTCTCCCATAGAAGCCATTTTCTCAGGCAAGTTTACCAACAGATTCAAAAGTCCAATAGATATGATCTCAGCTTCTTTATTGAAGGACTTAGGTCAAAAAATCCTACAAAGAAATATACCAGAATGTTGATGTGACTTTCCTTAGTTATTTGGGTAAGATTGACTTATTTCTTCATGATGCTTTTCTGTAGTTTACTATAATAGTGAACAATATTGGGGCACCTGGGTGGCTCAGTCGTTAAGCGTCTGCCTTTGGCTCAGGTCATGATCTCAGGGTCCTGGGATGGAGCCCCGCATCAGGCTCCCTGCTCAGCAGGAAGCCTGCTTCTCCCTCTCCCACTCCCCCTGCTTGTGTTCCCCCTCTCACCGTCTCTCTTTCTGTCAAAAATTAAATAAAATCTTTAAAAAAAATAGTGAACAATATCACTTTGTAAATGAGAAAATAAAATTTCATTTGAAGAAGGACAAAATGCCCAAATCTAGACCTCCGAGAAAAACATAAATTATTAATTATAAACTTAGGTCACCACGTGCCATCCTCATGTTATCCTCCTGGACTATATTTCTAGGAATTGTTTTTATCTATTGAAAAGGCAAGATAAAATTTTTTAAAATTAAAAAAAAAAGAAAAGGCAAGAATATATCTCTAGTCAATAGAATATATATGACAGAATATACAAAGTAGAAGGGAACTTCAAGACGTTTTAGTGCAGTGGTTCAAAACCAGGAGTGATTTTGACCCCATGAACACAAGCAATGCCTGGAGACCGTTTTGGTTGTCATACCTGGGCAGGAGGTAGCCTACTGGCATCTAGTGAGTAGAGGCCAGAGATGCTGCTAACTACCCTCCAATTCCCAGGACTGTCTCCCTCCCCACCCCCACAACAAAGTATTATCCAGCCCCAAATGTCAATAATGTCAAGTTTGAGAAAACCTAATACAATCCTCTGTTTTTATATGTTCAAAAATAGGCTCAAAGACATTGTCACTCATGTTCAAGGTTGAACAATTATTGTGTGATAAAGAGAGTGACAAGTGAAACCATTAGTATACTATAAAAAGAGAAAATTATGAGTGATCAGATAAAAATGCAGTTGTTTTTACCCTGGAAGCAGAGTTGAGGCTCCATATTATTCACATGGACAGTTTGCCTCTCTTCCTTGGGCAAGGGCCCATGAAGTCCCCAAACTGGCAGATGAAGGCTTTTCCTGCTGTCCATCTGTCAGCTAGACCACCCCATAAGTCCCTGAAGTCCATCAAGGTGGTCGCTCCTGCTTAAATGTATGAAAAAGAAGATGCTTGTCCTCAATAGTTAATGAGAACCTAAAAAAGGGTGTAGATTCTTAAAGTCTCTGCCAGATGTTCTTTAATAATACCATCCTTCAGTCTTTGAGAAGACTGAATTCTCTCTGCTGTTGGCCAGGCCATCGGCCCTAAAAGTTTATAGTTTCATTAATTTTCCTTATGTGGATATAGACAAGGCCCAAGCTTTAACCCATTACTTGTTTTTTGTAAGCACATTTTCTCAGGCCATTAGATACAGGCAGATATAACTGGGTTGAAGCTACTTGGGGCCAAGGTAGTATTCAGGTTTTAATTTTATTGGTGTTAATGTCAAAGAATTATACATAGTCCCTCAATGAGAACTATCAATTTGAATCATGTTCCATTTACTCAGGGATTATCACATCTGTGAGGCTGTTGTGTGAATGTGCTGCCCATGGGGAGGCACCGATTTGAAGAGGCCTCAAGGAGAAAATAAACTAATAAGATCAAGAGGAAGCCCCAGTCATAGTCAGGAAAATAATGCCAAGTCCCAACACAGGTAGAGCAAGACATAGGAGTGAGATCAGGTGTTTCAAGAGCAGGACAAAGTGCAGTTCAGGTCTAAAATTATGAACAGGTTAAGAATTCTTCTGTTTTCTTTTGATGGTGCTTTTTCTTTGTCACTGGAGGGGAAAAAGGAATTTCCTTAAAGGGGTTAAACAGAGCTCAATGATTAGGATTCAATTTTAGTTTTAACAAAACTCTGAAATGCTGAAGTTTGAGAAGGAGCTTTGGATTTCTTTGGTCCAGTGTCCAAACTAAGGGAGCTCAGAGGAGAAACAAGGGTATGACGGTATATCCCAGACGCTACCAGGAAGTAGAGATTGCAGTGAGTAATGTCCAAATGAAGTTAGTGTGAAACAGACACAGATTCTAAAAGAGCAAGCAAACATGACTCCTATATATTCAAGTAACTCCCCCGCTTTGAATCCAAGCCCGGGTCAATATAAAGGTCAAATTTGAGAGGGATGATAAAAATACTGGGATGGGCAGCTCAGGTTGCTTCTAAGTCATAAGATTTCAGAGTCTATTTCTATGTAAAAGAAATGAGATGAGCATGGCAGAGAAAGCATGTGTGTTTTGGAGCAGAACAGATCTGAAATTCAACTCCGGCTTTTCTCCCAATCATTTCTTATTGCTCCTTTATTTCTGTATTTCTCATCTGCGTCATGGAAAAATTAATGCAAATCTTACCTAATAATTGAGTCAATTAGATGCCTAGTAGAGTGCCTGGTCCAACAAATACCTTATTTTGTTATTGTTATTGTTAACACTTATATATCCTACCTCATGCTTAGGGTTCACATACTTAGCTTCCAATCACATATGCCTTGCCACATACTCATCACAATGTGTCCTGAGCCTTCCCTAAATGGATACTGATCATAATACTTATTCCTGTGCTTGATTAGACTTTCTACAGCTTGATGCATGTTCTAGTTCCCTTAGACACTCAATGCATCCTTCCCCTTAGCCATGTTTTAATCTGTCCTTGGCTCAGTGTATTCCCAGGCAACTCTAAAGGTGATGACCTTCCCAGCTTGACCCAGGCCCCAAAACTACACTAACCATACATCCCAGTGTACCTAAAGCAGTCTGCATTGATATGTTTGATTTCCCATCCAGTTAACCTTTTGTTTCTTGTTTTTCATCTTGTATGAAGTTTCATTATTAATAGTTATTATAATATTATAATTACATTATAAGTAATAATGAGAGTATGCTGGAATGGATTTGGCAGACTTCCCTCCACTTTGGGCTCCCAGTTTCTGCTGTGCTTTCTCCCAGCACTGTATGAGTCACGTGGGCAATTAACAGAATTCCCACTAGAATAGGAAGATAAATTTGAAATATGACTAGTGATAATTTCTCTCTGGTTTCATGATCTTTCCCAGGAACTCCATTTCAAGGACAGCATATAGGATAGCCGTTCATAAAACAAGGGGACCTCCTAATCTCAGGAAACAAACTGAGGGTTGCTGGAGTGGAGGGGGGTGGGAGGGATGGGGGGCTGGGTAACAGACATTGGGGAGGGTATGTGCTATGGTGAGCGCTGTGAATTGTGCAAGACTGATGAATCACAGACCTGTACCCCTGAAACAAGTAATACATTATATGTCAATAATAAAAAAAAAGGGGACCTCCAGACCCAAGCAGCTAGGGATAGCTAACTTATCTGGTTTGAGGTACTAGTGGACAATTATGTGATTCTGTGATACCTCTCAGCTACTGGAGGCATTAGCCACCTTTACTGTGCCACAGCCTGCAAAGTGTAAAATTCCACCAGCTGGTGAGGTTAGTGGGAATCAAGATATTATAGATGAGTTGTATTTGCAGTATGTGCATATATGGGATATAAAGGCTGAACCATCCTGCTATAGGCCAGTTAGTATTCAGAATACTCTCACTACGGGGGCGCCTGGGTGGCTCCGTTGGTGAAGCGTCTGCCTTTGGCTCAGGTCATGATCCCGGGGTCCTGGGATCGAGTCCCACATTGGGCTCTCTGCTCTCTTTCTGCCTGCCGCTCCCTCCCCCTGCTTGTGCTTGCTCTCTCTCACTCTCTCTCTCTCTGACAAATAAATAAAATCTTAAAAAAAAATAAAAAATAAATAAACACACCATGGCGAAAGAAAGAAAGAAAGAAAGAAAGAAAGAAAGAAAGAAAGAAAGAAAAGAAAGAAAGAAAGAAAGAAAGAAAGAAAGAAAGAAAGAAAGAAAGAAAGAAAGAAAGAAAGAAAAATAAGCATGCGACTCTTGATCTAGGGGTTATAAGTTGGAGCCCCACACTGGGTGGAGAGATTACTTAAAAATAAAATCTTTTAAAAAATAAGTAAATAAATAAAGTCAAAACATTTAAGGAAAGTATTTGTTATTGTGATAATATGATAGATTTTTTCAATAGATATTTTGGTAGACCACAATATTATGACTGAAAACACTGTTCTTAAAGATCTATGGAATAGAAATATACTTGGAACTAGATATACTAAAAATATAATTCACATCTGTATTGAACTGTGTTATTCTATTGACTCAAATAAAAGTTGCAGTTGTCAAGATTTACAAATCCATATGTATGTATATACATTCACAAAAATATACAGAAACATATACACAGTAATTAAATTATAATATATTTTAGACAAATTTTGGTATTAAATATAAAAACAATGCTTCAGGGTGGCAAATCATTGCTTTTCATCAGTTGGATTTTTTTAGAAATGTGTGAGCCTTTTAAGTACTATTTTGTCAATAGCCATAAGGTCCTTAATATTATCTAACTTCTTTTTTAGAAAGTCTTACCTTTTTCTTATTTTCAAAATCAGTTTGAAATTTTTAATAAAAATATTCAACAAATGGAACACAACCCAACAAAACAACACTGCATAACAAGGGAGAAACTGAACAAACTAAACAGTAAGAACTCAAATGGAGCACTAATGTAATTTTGAAGTTCTATAATTACCCTTTAATATGGCTCGACTTTTGCAGAGTCTTTGGATGGTGCTCTGATTTTCAATTATATATATTTATATTCTGTGCCAAATTGGAATGAAACTGAGAAGGCCTACTGTGCTAAACATCTAATTTTGATGAAACTTGCAAAAAACAATCATTAACAGAGACAACTAAATATTTGACTTTGTCTTATAAAAAATATGTAAGGAGGTGAAATACTGTGACTAAAGATACAATGAGTACAATTAAGATATTTGGGTAGAACTATGTATATATTTCAATATGAAACAAAAATTTGAATTGAGAATATACTTCATTAGAACAATTTGCTCTGAACCTACCAAGCACCTCTGTACTCAGCAGAGATTTTTTCTATTAAAAATATGACCCACCAGGGACGCCTGGGTGGCTCAGTCGGTTAAGCGTCTGTCTTCGGCTCAGATCATGATCCCAGGGTCCTGGGATCAAGCCCCGAATCAGGCTCCCTGCTCAGAGGGAGCTTGCTTCTCCCTCTGCCTGCCACTCTCCCTGCTTGTGCTGTCTCTCTCTCTGACAAATGAATAAATAAAATCTTTAAAAAAAAAAAAAAAGACCCACCAAAGGAAAGTCAACTAAAGATGTTAGCACTTTCAAATTTATTAACCAGAAGATTGCAAGCAATTTCATTAAAACTTTAATAAGACTATATTAAAATACATTTTTCAGACAAATATCAGTGATACAATCCTAGAGATAGGAATAGCCAAGAAACTGATTAAAGTATATGAAAATGTACTAAGAATAATTGTTATGCTTATTTTTTAATGCTCAATCAACATAATGAAGGGTGGGGTGATATCTATTTATTTGTGTTAACTTTCAGGAATATGTTATTTTTATTTTTTAATTTATTTTTTAAAGTAGTTTTAAGCATACCAAGAGCAATTTGGGAGTAATAGACAAATATTTTTTAAAAACATAGAGCATCCTTCATTTTTACAAAGAACTGTCTTGTTTTGAATAATATATGGTTACATTGCCTAAGATGACTCTCTTTAGGTCACCCTCTTCTCACAAATTAGGTTCATCCAATAGACAAAAACTCACCTATATATAAGCACTGTATAAAGAGGAGGAAGGGGAGGGCAGAAGAAGGGGAGGAGGAAAATGGGAGAGGGGAAAAAGGAGAGAGGAAGGAGAACAAGGAAGGAAAAGACTTCAGTCTCTGGGAGAAAAACTGCCAGAAGTTTACAGTGTATTTGAGAGAGAGAAAGTACAAGCTGGAGGAGCAGAGGGAGAGGGAGAGAGAATCTCAGGCAGACTCCATGCTGAGTACAGAGCCTGACTCGGGGCTTGATCTCAGGAGCCTGAGATCATGACATGAGCCAAAACCAAGAATCAGAGGCTCCACCCACTGCCCCACCCAGGCGCCCCTCTTTAATTTTTTTTTTTAAGATTTTATTTATTTGACAGAGAGAGCACAAGCAGAGGGAGAGAGAGGGAGAAGCAGGCTCCCTGCTGAGCAAGGAGCCTGATGTGGGACTCGATCCCAGGACGGTGGGATCATGACCCAGGGGAAGGCAGCTGCTTAACCCACTGAGCCACCCAGGAGTCCCTAATTTTTTTTTTTAATTGTGGTAATGTTAAATGTTAAAAAAAAAAAGCCAGTTTCATTGCTCTCTCCCTCATTTCTTTGTAACCACTTCCCATTCACAGCAGCACAAGGAATGCCCAACTGTTGTTTAATTATGTGGATTCCTTGGTCAAAACACTTATTTCCAGATACACCTGATAACTTGGTTTCTAAGTGCAGTGGCTTGAAAAGTTCTTCTGTTTGTTCCTAAAAGGCACACATGCTTTTTAGCTGCAATGGTGTATGCTTGGAAAAGTTCTAATTTGGGAAACTGGGCACAAGTTCTTCCCCTGATCAGCACTGTGGGTGACCTTGGGCATGTCACTTATCCATCTTTGTTCTTCCTTGTTCTTAGTGTCCCCATCTATCAAATGATGGTGTTAGAGAGTTGATTTAAAAACCTTGGGCTCTGACATTCTAAGATCCAGTGGGGGAACTAGGTACTTTGCTTTGATTAACTGCCTCTGTTTCATCATCCATTAATGTGTTTGATAGGGGAAAAAAGAGTGAAGGGTTTTCCCCTACCACTTCCTTCATTCAACTACCCAATCCAATTAACTCTAATTAAAATTTGTAGTTTTAATTAGTTTGATAGGTTTTTTAAAATCCTCATAAATGTAAATCTTTGCCTTCCTTTTTTCAGGCTTGGCAACTGTCTTGCTCCTTTTAATTTGAGCTCCTTTTACCCATTTGTGCCACTTCTGATTCATTATTCTTTGTTCCTGTTTATTGATTGCCTTTTTTTCTCCTTTTCTTCTTGTAGTGATAACACATTGCTTAAATAGCATTTTAGAAGGAGAGTCACAAAGATTTTAAATTACCTAGAAACTATTTCATTCATGGGAGAATTCAGTATTGTTAAAGGACTTTGAGCCCAGTTGAAATATGTCAGCACCCCAGATACATGTTTTAAAACTTCCCAGCCTGTATATCATACATCATCCTCTCATGACTGGCTAAAGCTGACACCTAAATCATATTTCTGAGGAGTGTCAAGGAAACCCCTCACACCTAAATATATTTCCTATAGCAGCACATGTTCACTGATGCTGGGTTTTATAAGTCTCATGTTTGTTTATTTCCACTTTCTTATACTTACATACAGCAAAATAAATTTATTAGGATTCTTTTTTTTTTTTTTTTTTTTTAGGATTCTAACTTTCATGAGGGCAGGGGTTTTTGTCTGCTTTTTTAACTTCCATCTTCCCAGCACCTAAAACAAAGCTAAAAAATAGTAGACACCCAATAAATAATTGTTGAATAGATTAACAAATTTATACTCTTAATGAATAAACTAACTGTACTGTGTAATTTGTTATTTCATGTCAAAACTCTTATCTTCTATCATTAAGGATTTACTGTAATAACAACATACCTTGAGCACTTACAATGGATCAGCTACCATGCTCAAGGTTTGGTAGGCATTCCTTTACCCACTGCTCAAAACAGTTTTATGAGGGAGCGACTATTATTAAGTTCAGGTTTAGAACAGATAAAAAACTCACTGAAGGTATCAGGGTAAGTAAGCGGCAGAATTGAACTTATGACTCAATTATAAAAAGAACATGTATCAGAGAAATTCAGACATCAAGAAAGGAAAAAAAGAAGTTATACTACCATAACAGAGCTACTATGAGAACTGTATCATAGTTCAGCCTAACATTTCTTCTCATGAATTTTTGGGTTCATATCATGATATCAGAAGATATATCTTTAAAAATTATGTTCTAACTCTTAGACCTGATGGTACCTTGTCTTTATATCCATCACTTTAATGGTTGCATATGCTGTTATTTAGTTATCTATCAGAGCTCCCTAGAATGACACTTGCTTGGGGAATAATCCCTTCTCCTGTCAGGCTAAAATCATTCTCACATAAAAGGCAAAAATAATGATTATACTATAAGTTACTATTATTGCTGTTCTTACTATTACTAGGAGTAGTGGCTAATATACTGGAGGTTGACCATGAACCAGACATTGTGATAAGCATTTTAGATGCAGTACCTTATGTAGCAAAAGAAGCTTTTATCCATACATTATGCCTTATTAGCAAATTATGCCTTTACCAATTAGTGTGAATTTGTGGGTTCTTTCTCCCAGGGAAAACTTTGAAAGAAGAGAAAAATGGGGTGGTAAGAAAGAGACCATAGGTAGAACAGTTGGAAGAATGAAATAACCTGTCTCAGCTTTGCTGAGAGACATAATCAACAAGTTCCTTCTTATGAAGAACTGAGTTGGACAGAAACTCATATATAAATATTATTTGTCCAACCTTCTAACAACTGCATCTTTTTCCTCCTCTATGCTTTCCATCTGCGCTGCCATTACCCTACTTTACTTCTTCCTTTCCATCAAACAGACGTTTACAGCAGACCTTTACAACAGATTGTCTTCCTGGCTCATTCCAAGCAAATGCCATGTATGTCCCCGAAATGTAGCTCAGCTTTATTGAGCGACTACCCCAAGTTCCCCCCCAAAATCTCCTTACTGCCTCCTGCCCAGGGAACCACCCACAAACTCCTTTCTTCTCCACAGAAGGGCAAGTTTCACATTATTTCCTCTTTCTGGATTATCACCAAAGAATGCAATGTCGCAGGCTTTTCACCAAGTGTTTTTTTCCAAATTCTCTCCTCAGTGTGTGCCTACCCAGCCCCACATTTCAAGTCCTGTTATGTTCGTCCAAGTAAAGTAAGTGAATAATAATCCACAGTACCATGGTCTGTGTCACAGCTTGCACCACTCCTGCCAATCCCTACAAATGCCCAGACTTGGCTCAAGGGAGGGGCTGGGGCCCCACAGGCCAGGCGAGAGTGGGGTCGGGGGAGCGGAAGAGCAGGAATTTCCTCAGAGCCAAAGTCCCTTGAGTGGCAGGGACTATGAGTCAGCCAGCGCTATCACTTTATTTATGAAAGAAACTAGGCTTAACGAGGTCACACAGATGCCTCCCACTTGGGACATAACAAATTTGAATCCCAGGCAGTGGAACAACAGAACCCAAAATTCTTAATCTTAATTATCCTAGTCGGCTCTACCTCCTGCCCTCCGGGATGCAACCTTGTTCCTTCTCCTCGTTTTTGCCTGCTTGCTTTTCTTGGCACCCTGTTTCCAGCCATGAGGTCAACCATTTGGTGACTGTAATCCTGGTTTTCCACTCTGGCAACACACTTGACTCCACTTGGCCCCCAGATCTGCTCCCTGTGGCACATTGCTCAAGAGCAGAGATCCTGATCTTCCAGCCCAGAGCATCCCCCAAACAAACAAACAAACAGACTATACATCTACCCACTTCCTAATGTGGTATAATCCAGATTTCCTTAGACTCTCTTGGGAAAACCAAACCAGGCTTTAAGGAGATTCTGGTTAATATTAAATAATACTATGTAAAAGCAGAGAAAGATGAGTTGGCCTTGGCTCTTACATGCGGCATGAGCATCCTTCCATCAGTAGTCATTTAATGCTTCATCTCAAATTCCAAGGACTTTCTTACCTCCTTCCAGGATGTTCTAATCACTGACTTTTTGAGTACAAAATATATGTTTGCAGCCTTATTTCCTCATTTGTCATAGTTTTGTTCCACACCTTTTCCTAAACCATTTCCCCTATGTTGTAAGACAGACTGTGTCTTTTCTTCTATTCCCTGGCAAATGTTGGTTAAAAACCAAAGTGGTTATAAAATATGTCCAGCTCATCACTTTCCAATTTTAGAACTTTTGCCATTTTTATTAAAATAGCCTTTTAATCCCGATCTCAAATATTTAGTACATGCCCCAAATAAGATGGCAAATACTTGTAAAGAACATTTATTAGTTACTATGTGCTGGATACTCATGTAAAAGCTGTGCGTGTATTAGCACATGTAGTCCTCACAACAGCCCTGGGACACGAGGTACTTATATTATCACTTTACTAGTAAGGATCTTAAAGGATAGGTTCTCAAAGCTATTAAGTGAGAGCTAAGGTCTGAACTCAGTTCATTTTCAAAACCTGGACAATTAATCATCACACTATAGCTCCCTTTCTCTATTTAGCCCACACTTAAAGGAAGGCACATCTTTTTTTTTTAATGTTGCTAGATGCCATCGTCACAAGACAGTTGAATTAAATATCATATTAGATATGAATACTGAATATATAAGAAACAAGGCAGAGGGCTGTAGGGGAAAGGGAGGGAAAACCGAATGGGAAGTCATCAGAGAGGGAGAAAAACCATGAGAGACTCTTAACTCTAGGAAACAAACTGAGAGTTGCTGGAGGGGAGGTGCGGGGGGATGGGGTAACGGGGTGATGGGCATTAAGTACGGCACATGCTGTGATGAGCACGGGGTGTTATATGCAACTGATGGATTGTAGAATGCTACATCTGAAACGAGTGATGTACTATAGGTTGGGTAATTGAATTAAAATTTTAAAATAAATAAATAAATAAAAATAAAACCAAAAGGTATATGATCAATCATCAAGTCTAGCTCCCCTCATTTTCAAGATAAAATAAAATAAAATGATACATAGAGAGATCATAGATTTTCCAAAAGTCATAGAGCTATCTGGGATTTGAACCTGGATTTCCTGACTCCAGTGTTTATTTCACACCATCACAAAAAATCAAATGTACCTAATCTTTTTTTTCTTTTTTTAAAGATTTTATTTATTTATTTGACAGGGAGACACACAGCGAGAGAGGGAACATAAGCAGGGGGAGTGGGAGTGGGAGAAGCAGGCTTCCCGCTGAGCGGGAAGGCACACGCTTAATGAATGAGCCACCCAGGTGCCCCAAATGTACCTAATCTTTAAAGACAGTATACCTTTTGATTTCACTGATTATGATTCTCAGGTGTTTTTGATCATTGCTTCATTTCATCAGGACAAAATTCCCTGACCTACCAACCGCCTTCACTCCTTTCTACTTCTACAAAGCCAAGTAAAAAAAAAAAAATCCTAGGATAATTAGAAGAATAACATTTTTATAGCCAATCAAAAAGAGAGAATAAGTAAATTAGTCTTACTTCCACACGTCACAAACCAAACTATGTACCTAGTCTTATTGTAAACATTAAAAAAAAATTGTCGTTCCCAGGGCACCTAGGTGGCTCAGTTGTTAAGTGTCTGCCTTCAGCTTAGGTCATGGTCCCAGGGTCCTGTGATGGAGGCCTGCATCAGGCTCCCTGCTCCGCGGGAAGCCTGCTTCTCCCTCTCCCACTCCCCCTGCTTGTGTTCCCTCTCTCGCTGTTTCTCTCTCTGTCAAATAAATAAATCTTTAAAAAAAAATTGTTGTTCCCTAGGCTGAAATTGTAGTCCATTAATGTGGTATATATTTTAATTTTCCTCCTGTCTAGAATATTTCATTCCTCAGCAAGGCATTTTCCGCACAGTTACCAAACCTTTGATTCTTCCCTGCTCATTTTTTCTCCATGGTTCTCTCTTAAATTCCTCTCCTCTGGGAGGCCTTCTCTGGCACCCACCAGGCCACTAATATGGTCAGACACCACTCTGTATAATGCCATAAAATCATGGACTTACCTCCTGATACAGTATTATAGCAGTGCACCTACTGCTCCCAGGACACTAAAATAGTTAAAGCTATACTGTGTCTTAAGTCCCCATACTTAGGTCCTCAATGCACATTTCTTGAATGAATAAATGAATGAGCATTGTGAGTTTGCACTAGGTTATACCCTATCCAGCTGTCTTTCTTATGACTAACACCACTCACCGGCAAGAGCACTGGTGACCATGGACGGGAACAACAGTAAGAGGCCTCAAAGGAACATAACCCATCATCTTAGTCTTAGATGTCCAGCACTCCTTCCCAGAGCTAACTTCTCCATCCCACAAAATCTCTCCAAGAACATTAAGATGGTGATCTCCATCTTTCATATTCTTAGGCACACTTTAAATTCCAGAATTTGCATCCTCACTTGAAGATTACATTTTGTTCACAGGTATCCACTATCTATTTCTTCAGTCCCCTGTCAGCGCCCTGCCATTATTGAGTCGAACATTTGACTACATTACTTCCTTCACTTGACAGAGATCCCTGGTGTTCTGTAAATATGCCATTTCCATGTTATACTATCCTTCTTGCCTTACAGCAAGAGGGACTCACCTATGTAAAATCTTGCACAAAGCCTCCAGCTCAAAATTCTGTCTGCTATATGCCAAGTAGAAATATGCATCCTCTGTTGCTTCTAAAGCAAATTTCACACATCATTTAAAATTTGATGGCCAGTCCAATACTGAGGAATTTGCCTGACATCTATGTACCACAGCTGATCTGTTGAAATCCATATTCCTAAGAGGACTCTTCCTACCTGTACATCTTTGACCACCAATGAAAATCACTTCACCCTAGCCCTTTTGAAGTCAGGAGCTTGGACCTTCCTCAAACAGTTTTAATAGCATAAATACAAGTGATCTCTGAATAGGAAGTTCTTGATTTTCCTTCCCAGTAAATTGTTCCATAGCAGCACTGTTATCATAAATATTCCCATTTACCCTAGCATATTTTATCAGCTACTAAATTTGCTTTTTAGAAAGAAGAAGGTGTTGAAGAAAGAAATCCCAGAAAGTTACCTCCTTGTTTGGAAGTCTCAAGGGCAATCATTCTGATCCTCTCTTGTCTGTCTTCTCACAGGTCATGATACACGACTTTGGCTCCCTTTTCCTTTAGAGGAAATGAATACGTGAAACATCAAGATTTGGCTAATACAATTAATTAGAAAGAGATGTCAGGGGATCCACCTGGGATTTATTTCCCTTCATTCTGTAAGGCCCAAATCCACATGATGCTACTTTGTCACTCAATATGTGTGAGGAGAGTTGTGGAAAGAGGGTAGGTGGGCAGGTGGATATGGGCAGGTGTGCCCACAGTTCTTAACATTCAACTCTTCCTACCAAGAACTAGATTTCATCTTTTTCCTTAAGAAAAAGAAAAAGGACACACACACACACACACACACACAAACCATCCGGTGTCTTAGTTGCTAAATCCCAGCCAGACTAGCAGCTTAACTGCATTTCTTAAGCAATAATTGACCTATATCCATACTCCCTGATGAGGGAAACAAAGGCAAGAGAAATGTAGTAAATTAAATCTCCTTACAGCTTACAGCCCACTGATAGATATGTGAAACAGTGGAGCGTGACCTTCCTCAAGGAATTCATAGCTGCCTTTAGCGCATTAATGTTTATGTTTTATTAAAGACTTCAAGTAACCTTATCTTAACAGCAGCTAGCTCCTCAAGGTCCTGAAAGCCTTGCTTCCAAATTCCTTAGAGACTTATGTTATCCCTAACCCCTACCAATTAAAAAGTATATATTCAGTCACTCCTCACAATCCCAGTACTGCTCTTTCTGCCCACGGGTCCTGTCCCCATGCTATAATAAAATCACCTTTTTGCGCCAAAAACGTCTCAAGAATTCTTTCTTGGCTGTTTACTCATGAACCCAAAAACTTCCAAGTTTCATCACTGTCCATCCCTCCCTCTCTTAATATCCCCTCTACTGTTTTCCATCATGAGAACAAAGCCTCAGTTTTATAAAAGTTAAATTTAATGAAAGAAATGCAACACGCAAGATATTTAAGTGACAAAAATGATACTCCAGAGGAAGGAAGAAAAGCACTTTGTTTTTTATAGCACTTTTTCCAATCCTATTCTAACATTTAGCATATTGAATTGTAAATAAATATAATGCAATGGCTTGCCCACTGATGTTTGATAAATGATGGATTGAAATGAGCATGGAATGTTTCATAATGGCATGAGGAACTGATCTCAGTGCTGAAAAATTATTAAGAATTGGGTAATCCATGGGGCTTCTGGGTGGCTCAGTTGGTTAAGCAAATGCCTTCGGCTCAGGTCATGATCCCAGGGTCCTGGGATCCAGCCCCACATCAGGCTCCCTGCTCAGTGGGGAGCTTGCTTCTCCCTCTCCTATTGCTCCCCCTGCTTGTGTTCTCTGGCTCGCTCTCTCTGTCAAATAAATAAATAACATAAAAAAAAAAATTAAAAAAAAAGAGTTGGATGATCCAGATTTAGAGTGACCTGAATAAGGATACCTGGAGGGAATGAACTTTGCTCGCCAGTGGGACAGTGTTGTGTGCTGGTCTCAGCCTATCACTCACTAACCACTAACTGTGGCTAGACTAGACTTTGTGATTCTTATTACGATTGCAAGACGCCCCCAGTGATAACCATTAGGAAATGGGGGGGGAGGGAGCTTATTACTTACAAGTCCTGGAGCTACAAAGCACAGCCGAGGGCACAAGCCTGGAGAGGGAGAGAGTCTGCAAGCTTGGGAGGGAGGTGGGGGGAGCCTGGGGTTCTGCTTTCATTGAGGTCAAGGGTGGGCGTGAGCTCTCTATTGGTGAATTTAAAACAGGAGAGCAGGGAATTTAAAGGATGGGAGGAGGGGGGAAAAAACCAAGCAGTTCAAAAGGTCAGTCTTGGAAATCAACCAAGATCTCTAAAGCAAAAGAGCCTGGGGGGAGGGGGTGGCAGCTTGCTCTTTATCTAACCTGGTAGCTGGCACTGGGTTTATCCCAGATAGCCGTCTTTGAAGTGGAAGCCTGAGCCATCGGAGCTTAAATCAGGTACTTGCATTACAAAAAAGAAAAACCGTCAGAGTTGACAGCACAGACAGTAGATTAGTCCAGGTACAGAAGTAGGGGATGGTTTTAGAATCTGTCTTCTCCAGCCAATTTAATCTCAGTGGTACATTCTTTTCTGCTAAGGAGAAATAACTTACAATCTTTTCTACTTTGATTTTTCCCACCCGCATACCCGTAAGTGAATGATTCAAGTCCTTCGGGTTGCTGGTGGCTATCCATTATATGGAGGTTACACAGAAATGTGAATAAATAAAAGGAAAACCCGGAAAGACATATTTAGCACAGCTCAATTGAAAGTCTAATTTAGGGGGTGCCTGGGTGGAACAGTCGGTTAAGCATACAACTCTTGGTTTCCACTCAGGTTGTGATCCCAGGGTCGTGATCTCAGTGAGATCGAGCCCCACGTCGAGCCCCATATCGAGGCCCGTGCTCAGCATGGAGTCTGCTTGAGTTTCTCTCTCCCTCTCCCTCTGCCCCTCCCACTCGTGTTCTTTCTCTCTCTAAAATAAATAAATCTTTTTAAAAAGTCTTATTTAGTAGAAAATAAAGCTATTTCATTAAAACAGCTTCATTAATTATTGAGGAAATGTAAATAACGTGGGAAAACATTATATGGATAACTTGGAAGACGCTGAGTGACTAGTTATACTTGCTAATGGCAACAAACTTTCTTGTAGTAAAATGTCATCTGGAATGTTATCATTTAAAACTCAGTAATGATATGAGGAATTTGAGAAACAAGACAGAGGATCATAGGGGAAGGGTGGGAAAAATGAAACAAGATGAAACCAGAGATGGAGACAAACCATAAGAGACTCTTAATCCCAGGAAACAAACTGAGGGTTGCTGGAGGGGAGGGGGGCTGGGAGGCATGGGGTGGCTGGGTGATAGACATTGGGGAGGGTATGTGCTATGGTGAGCGCTGTGAATTGTGTAAGACTGATGAATCACAGACCTGTACCCCTGAAACAAATAATACATTATATGTTAATAAAAAAAGAAATTAAAATAAAATAAAATAAATTAAAAAATAAATAAAACTCAGTAATAAAAAAAAAAAAAACAACCCTAATAGGACCTTTAATGTAATACCAGAGTCAGGGGAATAAATGTCACCTGTGTGCAGAAAACAAGATCTCTTCTGGCATCCATCATTCAATTTGGTTTTGCTTTAATCCTAGCCCTTAAAAAACGAAAGCCCCTAATCACAATCTCTAAATCTACTTAGGAAGCTGCTGTGCTTCGGTAATTTCCTATTCTACAGCAAATGCTGTTAGTATCTCTGAGATACTCTGAGCCTCCAGAGAAACTTGGGTAGAATTCATTTCCTTAATCAGTTTGCATTCACTTACTCTGTGCAGAGCCTTGCAGGTCTCTGAGGGGCTGGGAAAAATGGCAACGGTGAAAAAAAGGTCAAGTGGGATTCAGTTGTCCACACTCTTGACCTTATCTGAGCCCTCCAGACCTGAGACTGAGTTTGAACTTAGTGTTTCTTTTTCTTTCTTTCTTTCTTTTTTTTTTTTTAAGATTTTATTTATTTATTTGACAGAGAGAGGGAACACAAGCAGGGGGAGTGGGAGAGGGAGAAGCAGGCGCCCCGCAGAGCAGGGAGCCCAATGTGGGGCTCGATCCCAGGACCCTGGGATCATGACCTGAGCCGAAGGCAGACACTTAATGACTGAGCCACCCAGGCACCCCAGTGTTTCTTTTTCAAAGCATTTCAAGGCATGTCATGATATTGTCAAGGCATTATCCTGTCTTCCGGGGCATCCGCTGGACACCTTGGAGTACCCTCAACTGTTCCTCCTTTCTCATGCTGTCTCCATAGCATACATTTCATGGGTCAGTGCATGTTTTCAACCTTTTTCAGAAGATGCTGTTCCATCAGTTCCTGCTCTCTGTCCCCACTGCCAAAGCCTTGCCTCATGCTTTTCTTCTCGCTGACCTGGACTCTTATTATCTTATCTTTCTAATGGGTCTCTCAGCCCCTTGTCCTGGGAAAGACAAAATGTGTGTGTATGGGTGTGTGGATGTGTTTGCTGAGAATATTAATTTTACAACAAATAAGTTGGAAGGGAATTGCCATTTATCCCTGATCTCACTATTCATTTATTTATTCATTTAACGAATTCAATGCTTCGTTCCTGTTCTTGGCACTAGGAAATAATGAGTAAGACAAAAATGATCCTTACCAATATAGAGCTTACAGTCCAACTTATGCACCTAAATATATAAAACCTAACTCCCTTCTTTCACTGAGAAACCTACAAGTATGTTTGTTGCTACTAGAACAGAACTGTAAAACAAATTTGCCCTAAATCTGCCTGAGAGCCCACTAATACTTAATAATTCTCTAGATTACACCTAGACTTAGAGTGTAAATACCTAGGGGTCAACAATGTTAAATAACCTCACAAAATTACTTGAGGTAATTGGAACAAATAATAATATATTTTTTAATAAGTATTTTTGTATTATTGTTCTTAATAAGGTAAAGATATCTATCATATGGAGTTGTTGGTGTGAATAGTAAATGTGTGTGTATATATATATACGTAATATCCAGCATGCAGTAGATGCTCAAAAATGTTGAAACAAAAAATGTTTTCACATTTTTTTGTCTTGTTAGGACTCATCAGAAAGTATTAACTATCTCAAATATTGTTACAAAATACCTCAGAAATGCTACAAATTACACTCTTTAAAAAGGTCGGCCTATAGTACTTTTGATAACTATTTGACACTTTTTATATTAAAATTATTGCAGAATATCAAGCTTTTGATTAAAAGACCAAATATTTTTTCACCTTGTCCTATTCTTGATCCATAAGAGTAAAGACTATCTGAGGAAGCTATATCCTCCGCACCCCATTCAGTTTACTCTACAGCTTATAATAAAATAAGGAAGCTCACAAGCAATATACGTGAGTGCATTTGCCTGAGCTTCAAATGCCTAGAACTAAGGCTGCTGAAAGATATTTCTTACAGGTTTTAGATGCAAGGATAAGATTTTAAATCCTCTACTTTTCTTTTCTATCATAAAGGCAAGTTAGTTCATTACACAGATTTCTCTCGACTTTGTCTGATTCTGCTTCTGGCAAGTTGCCCATATTGGAGAAAGTTCACAGTAATACCTGCTATGCCAAGGTCTGTATTTTTCTGAGGTTTCATAATCACTTGGCATCCTTTGCTGTCCTGAACTTTCCTCATTCCTTCTAGCAGAGACCTGCTCTCCCATCAAAGATATGGAGTATTTTGACACTCCAGGTTTCACATGTGGTACAGCCTGTCTTCACGACAGCACCTTCCCCTAATCCCATTCCCAAATAGTCATGTCATTTGGCAGATGACATTCATCATCTGTGCATCGTGTCTTACAAGGTCTGTGGCTGCTAGAGGAGACATTGCTAGAAAAAATCTAACACTTGCGCTAATCTGCAGGTGTCTGTCATGGCCTGGCAGCCATGGCCATGGGCAGGAATCCAAATACAGAACAAGAAGGCAAGTTGCCATTTTAGCAGATGGACATGCAGCAAAATAGCCAAGAGCTTCATAACAAGCACCTTGGACGTGGAGGCAGAACGGGACATGCAGCCAATAATATTCAGTTGGCTCTTTATCTGTTGCTTAGAAACCTCAAGTTCGGGAGCAATGGCCTTTCTAATTATGACTTGAGTTGGGGACATTCCCATCATAAGAACTAGGATCTGTGACTGTCATGGATAAGTGTGGGGCAACAGGCCAGCTGGGTCTTTGAAGCCAGCAGAGCCAGCAATAAAATCCACACTTGGGATGAGAACTGCCTCTCCTGGAGCTAAGTCAGCAAATGCAGTCTGGTTGTCAGAGCTAAGAGGTAAGAAATAAAGATGGATCATGGCATGCTTGTGTTCTTTTCCTCTGCTTTCACTCTGGGTGAGCAGGAAAATCAAGTGAGGCACAAAATAGTCAAGAATAAACCTTTCCTGTATGGCAGACCAGAATGGGCTGACCTGAGTCAGCCTAGAGAGAATAGAAAAGCAAATGAGAGAGACAAGCAAATGAAAGAGACTGGACTCTGAACCAAGATGTTAAAGAACCTGTAGAGTATCATGAGGCTTACACTCAGAAGTCAAATCATCTAATTCCAATCCCAGTACCCCATTTACTTTGTAACTATGGCCAGGTTACTAGAATTCAGAGCTGTTCCCGCCTTTGTTTTAGAGATCTTGGTTAATTTCCATAAATAGCCATTTGGGCCACTTGCCTTTTCTCTTTTCACACTTTAAATTCCCACTCTTGTGTTTTAAACTGACCAATAAAGAGGGAGCCAGTGAGACCCTAGGCTCCCACCTCAACCCCAGTAAAAGTAGAACCCCAGGCCTGAGTTTCTCTCTCTTTCTCCCCCCATTCCTTGCAACCTGGCTGTGTGGCCCCAGGTGTGCCATGTAATTTACAGGACTTGTACATAATAAACCTTGAGTTTTCAAAGTTTTTGAATAGGTTTTGCTGAGAGTGTCTTGCAGTCATAATAAGAACCACAGGGGCACCTGGCTGGCTCAGATGGTAGAGCATGAGACTCTTGATCTTGGGGTTGTAAGTTCAAGACCCATGTTTGGCATAGAGATTACTTAAAAATAAAAAAATAAAAATAATCTTTAAAAAAAGAAATAGAACCACAAGGGCAAGTCCAGCCACAACATTGGTTATAGATATACTGAGACTAGCACAAAACACTACTACATCTCACAACATCCAGTTCAACTACCAACAATCCAAGAAATTATCATCTCCCTTATAGATTATTGAAATAGGTTTTTCCCTTCTTTGTCTATCTTTTAAAAAAGCAACAATATTTTTTATGTTTCTGTTTTATTTCCTTTATTGGCTTATTCGCCCTACCTTTTGTATGATTTTCTTTTTTAAAGATTTTTATTTATTTATTTGACAGAGAGATAGAGAGCACAAGTAAGCAGAGCAGCAGGCAGAGGGAGAGGGAGAAGCAGACTCCCCACGGAGCAGGGAGCCCGACGCGGGGCTCAATCCCAGGACCCTGAGATCATGACCTGAGCCGAAGGCAGACGCTTAACGGACTGAGCCACACAGGCGCCCCTTGTATGATTTTCAATCACTGCTCTAGGGGTTACAGTACCCATCTTCAACTTACAATGGCCTATCTTTATATAATATTAGTACTTCGTGTATCGTATAAGAAGCTTAAAACAATAAAACTTCATTTCCTCCCTTATCTCCTTTGTGGTCTTGTTATCATACATTTCACATCTACATAATTATAAATCTCATTAGTTTTTTTTTTGCTTTAAACAGTCAACTATTTTTAAAGAGATTAAAAATTAGAAAAATTGTATTTTATTATTTCCCACATACTTACTATTTTCCATGCTCTTCATTCCTTTATGTAGATTCTTATGTACATTCCTTAAGTAAAATTAGGATAGTCCCCAAAATTATAGAGTTGCAGCCAGAAATAAATGAGACAATGAGTGTAAAGCACTTTGCATACATTTTGCTATATAGTACATGTGTATTAAATATTAGCTTCTATTAATTTTTTACAAAGAAATACAGTGGATGTAGAAAAAAAATTGTAGCTTGAGAGTGAAAAGGGTTTACTACCAAAGAAAGGGGTATTTACAGTAATCACAAAACTAGAAAGAAGGAAAAGAATAAGCACTGTGTCAAGAGTATTAAGACAGATGTTTAAGTCCTGGGACTTTCCATGTTACTCTAGTCTTGTTTGTGTTAGTCAGGGTTCTCCAAAGAAATAGAACCAATAGGATAGATAGATAGATGATAGATAGATAGATAGATAGATAGATAGATAGATAGATAGATAGATA
>NW_023270418.1:3093662-3103369 GCF_011800145.1 Mirounga leonina
ATAGATAGATAGATAGATAGATAGATAGATAGATAGATAGATAGATAAAGAGGAGATTTATTACAGGAATTGGCTCACATGGTTATGGAAGCCCAGAAGCCCCATGATCTGCCATCTGCAAGCTAAAGAACCAGGAAAACAGGTGTTATAATTCAGTCTGAGTCTGGAGCCCTGAGAATCAGGGAATGGATAATATAAGTCCCAGACTGAGTTCAAAGGCTAGGAGCCAGGAGCACGAATGTCAGAGGGCAAGAGAAGATGGATGTCTCAACTCAAAAAGAAAGAATTCACTCTTCCTCCACATTTTTTGTTCTATACAAGCCCTCAGAGATTGGATGATACCCATCTGCACTGGTGAGGGCAATCTTTACTCAGTCTACTGAATCAAACGCCAATCTCTTCCAGAAACACTCTCACAGACACTCAGAACTAAAGTTTTACAGCTACCTGGGCATCCTTTAGCCCAATCAAGTTACACATAAAATTAACCATCCCAATATTATTAATGGAAGTCTTACAGCCATAAATAAAAAGAGCAGAAATGTCCACTCCAGATGTCATTGATTGTCATCAAATTTGTATCAAATAAAGATGAAAATAATGCAGAAAGAGGCACATTGGTTAAGCATGAACCCCTGGACATGCAGAGAAAGAGGCAGGGATAGAATTTCAGATACTTGACCCTCTGCCCAGTTCTCTCTGCCCAGTCTCAGAACTGTTACAGCCCTTCCGAAGTTCGGATCAATGACGGCACTTTACATTCTGGTCACGAGAATACCCCTCTCTGTACATGTTTGATGCTTGGCTGCTGGCTGACGAGCCCAAAGGTACACTGTGCAAAAACCACGTATCTCCCTTGAGGTCAATGATATTGACATTTTCTGCTTGATTTGGAGGTGCTTTATCCACAAGCATGGGAAATCTGATTTAGTCTCATTCTCCATATCACTGATGATTCTGACTTTGGCAGGAACATGTGTCATGCAGGAGAAACAAAGTGAGGAAGAAGAGTTAGATTCTGAGATATAGATATGATATATGATGAAGGATCCTATAGTTCAGCTCTTGGTTTGTTTGTTTGTTTGTTTGTTTTTCACCTCGAATGAGGTTACCTTCAAAGAAACTTGGAAATAAATTAAAAACCACCATAGATCAACTGCCATCCAAACAGGTATTTATCACCATCTTCTCTGGCTTACTAAATAGTTTGTTTAACCAACTGTGCACACTTAGTCACGAAATCCCCTTTGTATTTGATGACATAGGATGAAGGAGGGTGTAGGGGGAGAAAAACAACAAAATATGTATTAATGAGAAAATTCAGAGTATTTTTTAAAACAAGGTGAAAAACTGAGAGATATGGAAATAGCCATTTCTTTTTCTTACAGGGGGCTCTGGGTCTTAGGGGTTTCCAATCATAGTTCATGGAACATCATAAATGTGACAGAGCTTCAAAACCAGATTTGGAAAGAAACACACAAACAGAGCTTCAGTCTGTCCCCTTTCTCCCATTTGTAGTGCGAGCTATTTTGGTGTTGTAGCCTTTCTTCATTTTTCTGGTAGTAGAAGACTGTTTTTCTATCAGAAATCAATGTTTCCACATTCTATATAGATCAGGTGGACCTGTCAATTATAGCTGTGAGCAGGTGATTAAGACCAGCCAATCAGAGAACTCTATCTCCTTGATTCCAGTGATTGGGTTAAGAATGGGCACATAACCCAAGGAGGTATAAGCCTTCCAGATAATTGGAAAGTAAGAGTAGGAAAAAAAAAAAAAAGAGTCCTTCTTGTCATCAGGGGAATGAGGTCTTGAAACAGAATTATACTGAGTTATAGAAAAACAAAGGTTATATTTCTGAGGAACTAAAGTTTGTGCGTAGGCAAAGATTCCTACTCACTACTGAAATGTTAAAAATACTTTCTCAGGGTAACGGAACCAACAAAAACTTTTGAATCATTTATTCAATATTTACATTTGATATTTATGGATCACTAAACTTAAGGTTTTGTGTTAAATAAAAAATTGTCTTGTTGCAAACAGCACCTAAGTCTGTCTCAGCTGTGGCCTCCACACCCCTGCATTTCTTGGACTTGTGCCTGGGGATATTTCCTCTTCTATTTATCCAAGAATCCTCTACTCTAAGCAAGCATAACATAAAAGTATACTGTTAACCAGAAGGAAGGCTAAAAATACCACTTGGTATTCCCACCATATGACTGTCAACTCCAAACCTACCCACATCTTCCAACAGAGTGTGGAGAGAACCCATCTGTATGGGAAGCAAGGCATGGAGAAGTAGAGGAAAGCAACTCTCTGTGTTCTAGGTTAGCATTGTCTACTACAAAGAAAAGGCATCTTTGTTTTATCCAACTATGATGACACATTTTCCTTTGCTTCATTTTAAGAACACAAAATAGGGACACCTGGGTGGCTCATTGGTTAAGCATCTGCTTTTGGCTCAGATCGTGATCCTGGGGTGTTTGGATCCAGCCCTGTATCAGGCTCCCTGCTCAATGAGGAGTCTGCTTCTCCCTCTGCCCCTCCCTGCTTGTGCTCTCTTGCTCAAATCTCTCTAAAATCTTAAAAAAAAAAAAAAAAAAAAGAACACAAAATATACATCAGGAGACATGTTAGCTGCTTTATGTGTGTTATGTCATTTAATCCTCACATCAGCACTGTCTGGTAGATTTTATTCCCATTTTCATATGAGGAGAGAGAAGCTCAGAGAGGTTTAGTGACTGATCAGGTCATACAATTAAAAAGAAGAAAATTGCTACAAGGTTAAAATTGTGGCTTGATGACTTCATATTAGCTGAAAACTTCATTAAGTGCTGTGTGATTTCCATGGGCAATGCTCACCCTTGCTGTTCTTTGGTCAAGAATCCCCAGTCCTTACATATTCATACAGCTGGCTTTTCTTATCTTCAGGTCTAAGCTAAGCTAAGTTACTTCCTAAGGAAGACTGACCCTATGACGTTATCTAAAGCAAAAAAGTAGCCCTCAGTCCCCAGCCTCTATGACATTGTTGCCCGTGTTTATCACTTCCTGAGATGATCTTTTCCATTTACTTCCATCTCCTCCAGGTTTCTGACTTCCATTCTTGTGTCTCTACCCTGATATCACAGTAGCCAGAATGATCCTTTGAAAATGTAAGGCAATGATTAAATTCCTCCAATCAAGCCCTTCAGAGTCTTCCTGCATCACACAGAGTAAAACTCCAAGTCCTTATTCGGTGTGATCTCTGAGCCCCTCTTTCCCCACTCTCCCCAACTCATTCAGCCCCAGTCACTGCTTCTTGAACAGATTTCAGGGTCTAAGCCCCTACAATTTTTCTACTTGGGACAGTATTTGCCCAGGTGTCCTCACTCCTCACTCTCTCATTTCCCTCAAGTCACTGTTCATTATACCTGGTTGCCTAAAATAATAAAAAGTAACATAAAAACTTTTTTTCACTTTTAGCTTTTAGCCACGGTCTCTTTTATAGGCATCCTCGTAAGACTAATTACTTGTTTGATTCTACTGACCTTGAAGGACACAGGTATTTAATGGAAGAAGTAAGAATTTACTCATATTGCTATTTCTAGGAAAAAAAAAAAAAAAGATTTAATCTATCCCCTAGTGGTCAAAGATTTAAATAATCTCATTTGGCTTTTTTACCGTTCTACTTACCTTTCATTTCTGTAAGCTACTGTCATTTATTTCCTTCCTCTTTTATTCAGTGTACATTTTTGAGTACCTACGAAGTATTCAGCAATGGCTACAAAAATGAGCAAGACCCGGTTTCTGTCCTCAAAGACCTCAAAAATCCAGAGAGAGACATTCCTCCAAACTATTAGGAGGGACACTGGGACCTGTGCTATCTGATGTTTCCAGGGGGGTATTCTGCATTAAACTATTCCAAAAACTCATTCTCAGACTTACAAAGTAAAAAGAGCTTCCTGGAATCTCACTTTTAGGGGACCAGTGTAATAAAAGACACGCTACACCAAGGAGATTTAGTATTCATACGGTAACAGAACCAACAGGATTTCTCTCCTTGGTGAGTCACAGAAACTCTAGTAGGTGAGGTGTCATACAAAGAAAATGCTATTTGCAGTAAATAAGGAGATCATGGGGAACAGCTTTCAAAGCTGTGACTCCCCCAAAGAAGGTGAATGGATACCTTTTGTTTGAGGTTAGGATGAATGTTTAGGTAGGGAAGGCTTGTCATTGGTATGTTGAGGCCTGAGGCTCCTCCTTGGGTGGAGATTTTTGTATTCTAACGAGGTAAAGGTAATTGCCGGTCACCCCAGGGGTTGCTCCATGGTCCATCTGCAAAGGTACCAGTCAGGGGTTTAGCTCAAAGGGTCTGGGTGGTCTGGGCTGGCTGGAGATCTTGTCAGGGCCATTGCTGTCACCTGAAGGGTGGTTTCAGGTTTCTTTTGCCTGAGTGAAGAGGTAAGCTGGAAAGAAGAGTTTAAGAAAGGGCGCCTGGGTGGCTCAGTTGGTTAAGGGACTGCCTTCGGCTCAGGTCATGGTCCCGGGGTCCTGGGATCGAGTCCCGCATCGGGCTCCCTGCTCTGCGGGAAGCCTGCTTCTCCCTCTCCCACTCCCCCTGCTTGTGTTCCCTCTCTCGCTGTGTCTCTCTCTGTCAAATAAATAAATAAAATCTTTAAAAAAAAAAAAAAAAGAGTTTAAGAAAAATCCTAAGTAAAGGTTAGTGAATACAAGCAGGTGGGCAGTAAAGGTCAGGTTTTGGGGTGTAGCTGGTGACAATACTTAATAGCACGCTCATCTTTACAAATGTACGTTTCTCAATAGATTTGACTATGGCGCCATACTTTTCTGAATTCAGTGTTCAGTATTAACCCAACTTGCTGCATAATTGATACCTTTGATAAAATCGAAGGAAAACAGTAGAAGAGGGGCAAGAGCCAAATTTGGGGTCTTTTTGTTTGTGATACTATGTAGCTAAATGGTAATTCTCTTTTTATTCTCTTCCTGGGTAGGAAGAATTAAGAGAAAGTAGAAGAAGAAATTAAGTATGGATCACAGGAATCATTGACATATTTTCTTTCAATTGAAATTGATTTATGACCAAACGATTGCTTTTAATGTCGGTGAGAAAGAACTGCAGGTCCTGAGTTCATTCAGAAATGCAGTTTCTGGGTTATGGATACACAGAGGAGGCAACATTTGGTTTTACTGGGGTAGAGAAGGCAGTACTCTAGAGTCTAGAATTATGAAAGTTCTGAAATATGGTTTCATTGCATTGTAATTTCTGTGTGACAGGTTACTTTAAAATACTTCCATATAAATAGTATATTGTGTGGATATGTATTTATGGGTGTGTGCATTGTGAATGTTTATGAGTGTTAATTAACTTTAATTTGCTTTCTAGGGACAGCTAGTTAGTACTTGAAGTACTGCAATCAAAAATCCACATTCCAAAGTGACTATGCCAGCATTTCAAATATTTATTCTAAACATATTCCAATAATACAGGTGTTAATTTACAAAAGGAATGTTAATTCTCCCCCACTGGTAAAAATAAGTGGCATTCACACCTCTTGTTGACTAGAAATATTTCCCGAACTCCATTTCCTTTTCATGAACCAGAAATAAAAACCTACCAAGCACTCTTGCTTCGTGCCTTCAAAGCATCCTTTCTGGTCTAGAACTTGTTTGGGACCTGGGCCTCCCTGGCCTAATGAATATTCCTATGCCTTAACCAATTAGAAGGTTGCTGACGCAGAGTCCATTCAGAAAGAACCACTCGAACATGGTACGGTGCAGGAGGTCATAGGGTGTCACATTACAAGAATGATAGTCTTTGTGTCTGCTCAGCAGTGAATATACAAGCAGTGAAAGCATTTGGTAAGAGGCTTACATGCTTGTAATATCTCACTAACAGTGAGGTTGTGAGCAAGAAAATATATAATACCTCCTGCTTCTAACCTCAGGGCCTTTCAGGGCAGATTGCCTTACTGATTTAGTTTGCTCCCAACAAGCCTCCACAAGGGACCACTGTCTTTTTTTTTTTTTTTAATTATTTTTTTAAAGATTTTATTTATATATTTGACAGAGAGAGACACAGTGAGAGAGGGAACGCAAGCAGGGGGAGTGGGAGAGGGAGAAGCAGGCTTCCCGCTGAGCAGGGAGCCCGATGCGGGGCTGGATCCCAGGACCCTGGGATCGTGACCTGAGCCGAAGGCAGTCGCTTAATGACTGAGCCACCCAGGCGCCCCAGGGACCACTGTCTTTAATCTACTCTGAATATTAACTTTGGGACAGAGGAACTGCAACAAATAAGCCCTTCATGTGCAAAATGTTTTACAGTTTTAGAAATCATTTTAAACCCACACAACCCCCTGAGACAGCTCTGAGGGACCCATCTTCCTTGAAGAGTCTGGGGTACAGTGGACGCACCATAATCTAGATTAGACAGACCTCAATCATTATGCAAGAAAACCTAGTGTAGAAGGCTTGTGATTGGGACTGTAAGAAATGAGTGTACACAAGAGTGTACCAAGCTGTTAAAATAAGCTCAGAGCAACCCACGGTTATTTAAATAGGTAATCTCAAAAAAGCACATTTTTGGTTTAAAGTTTCTATATAACAAACACTATCTATATGTTGTCCCAGTTTCATAGGCTCTATTAGTGGAGCTTAATAGAACAAATGAATAAATCGAATGGTATTTCAAAGCACCTTAAATCTTCATAAAGTTTATCTGCTTCCAAAAGGACAAAATTAGAGGAGCTAAGGGCAGGCAGAAAGAGAATGAGATTGCTCCCTTAAGGTAATTGGTGTGTGATTATTACTTAGTAGGAAATTGTGTATTGCATAATTTTCTTATTGTTCATTGCTGCCACTTCATTTAATCTGAAAAAGGTTGAACGAATTTAAAAAAATAAACAATACATTCCTAAAATGCCAAATTATCCTAATGGCAGTAAACATCTTTAGAGGTTTTGATAGCAAAATATATTTTGAGCTTTGAAGGTGGGGGTTCCATTGGGCGTCATCTCTATTGTAGGATTTAAGTTAAACCGAGTGTGTGGACCCAGAACAAACATCTTAAATAAAAGCACATTGCACACACAAAGAGCACAATTGGTGGTTAGCTGGTAGGTACAGTCAGTATGGAATGGCCCATGGAAGAATTCCATTCTGGGAACTGATTTATTGTATTTATCTACAATGCTCAAATCAACTACATAATCACTAAATCTCAACTTTACTGGAAAGCACTGTAGTAGGGTTCTCCAGAAAAATAGAACCAATAGGATGTATATAAATATACGTAAGAGGAAATTTGTTATATGAATTGGCTTACGCAATTGAAGGGGCCAAGAAGTCCCACAATCTGTCAGCTGCATGCTTAACCAGGAAAGCCAGTGGTATAATTCAGCATGAGTCTGAAGGCCTGAGACCCAGGAGCACAGATGTCCAAGGACAGGAAAAGATGGATGTCTCAGCCTAAAGACAAAATTCTCCCTTCCCTCCTTGGCTTTTTTGTTTGTCTGGCCCCTCAATGATTTGGATGCTGCCCATCACATTGATGAGGTGATCTGCTTTACTTAGTCTACTAATTCAAATGCTAATCTCTTCTGGAAACACCCTCATAGACTTATGCAGAAATAATGCTTTACCAGCCATCTGGGCATCCTTTAGCCCAGTCATAATGACACGTAATATTAACCATCACCGACAGTGTAAAGCATAGAATTGATGCAATTCTCCACATAATTTAAATTTGAAAGAGAAACACAAGCACACATTTTAGCCTAAAATAATCAGTGGTATAGGTTCTAAATATTTTGAATAAATTAAAATGAATTCTCTCTTTCACAGGCAATCAGAATAGCTTTTGTGATTATTCTGGTACAGTGACTTATTTAGACATTCAAAACAGCCATACCTCCATTCATATGTAGACAGAGTTCTTTGATTCTCTTATCTTTCAGATCTGGAACAATTGTTTTCAATCTTAAAAATTCAGTTTCAGTAGTTATAGGATGTTGAGATTTTCCCCTCTGTCCATGTTAACTTTGTTTTTTAAATAAATTGTATCTTGTGATGAAAGGTGGACAACGAAAAGAGCTCACTGATCCTTTTGTTATGCTGGTTTTGATCGTTGCTGTTACTGTTGCTGTGGACAGAAATAGGGCCAAACTGGGAGTTGATTTAGTGTTTTATGTAGGCTTTCACGCAGGTATTGGTAGTGTCTAGAATATGAAGTGTCTTCTTTACATGGCATCTCGCAACCCATCCACTCTCTACCCATTTCAGGGAAAAGCAAACCCCTTCTTACTGTAGCAGCAGAACTACCATGATTCTACATGGCTGGATCTCTGCTTCAACTTCTTGCTCCAGGGGAAGTAGTGAGACACATGTTGAGCCAATCCGAGCCCTCACCTGGGATTTTTAGTATTCAGAAAGAGTGGTAGCTGCTGGTGGCAGAAGCTTAAAAATGTGAAACTCAGAAACTGTTGATGGTCATGTTAATTATCATTCAGTAAAACTCCACCTACAGTAGAAGAAAATGGAGCTAACCCTGTGGAAGAAAAAAGAGGAGCGACAATCTCGAAAGTCATTGAGACTCAGCTCTATTCCTTCCCCAGATTTGTGTTGAAGCATTTTTTTTTTTTTGATTCTTTGAGCCAATAAATTTCCCACTTCAGCCCAACCTTGAGATTAGCTTGCTAATTTGCAACTAAGCTAATACAAATTGACATATAATATCTGATTTTTTTAATCAATAGCAGCATAAACCAAAGATAGCACATTTATTACCACATGGAAAGAAATCTCCTAAATCACATTTCAATCTACTCTAAAGCTTGAAAATAAACAAGATGAATCTTATTACATACCTCCCCCACCAAAAAAATCGGCTGTTTAGTATTCCATATCTAACTGAGTTAACCTAAAGTCTAAGTATGTAATTAGGATTTTCAAAATGCTGTTAGTTTGGATTTCATTCCAAAGTGTTTTAAATCTGTACAGGTTTAAAATCTTCAGTGTCAAGGGGGCACCTGGGTGTCTCAGTTGGTTGAGCATCTGACTCTTGGATTCAGCTCAGGTCGTGGTCTCATGGGTTCTGGAACTGGGCCACGCATCAGGCTCCATGTTCAGTGCGGAGTCTACCTGGGGATTCTCTCCCTCTGCCCCTCCTCCCACTCACACGCTTGCGTGGGCACACTCTCTCTCTGAAATGGATAAATAAATCTTTTTTAAAAATCTTTAATATCAAGTTTATTTTCACCTCAGGGCATTTTCACAAGCTGTTTCCTCTTCCTGGAATACTCTTGCCCACATACTTTCATAGCTCATTCTTCCTCATTAAAGTCTTAATAAAATATCACTATCTTTGAGAAACTTTCTCTTATCATCTCTTCACAAAGTAGATTTTTCCCATCTCTAGTTAAATTCTATTATGTTACCCTGTTTTGTTTTCATTATAGCCTTTCTGAAATTCTGTTTCTTGTTTCTTTTATCTTTAACTAGAATATAAATTCCATGAGTAAAGAAACACATCTGTCTTGTTTATAAAGCACCCAGAGCAGTGCCAGGCACTGTAGTCATTCAATAAATATAGGATGGCAGGAAGGAAAGAAGGAAGGGAGGGAGGGAGGGAGGGAAAGAAGGAAGGAAGGAAAGAAGGAAGGAAGGAAGGAAGGAAGGAAGGAAGGAAGGAAGGAAGGAAGGAAGGAAGGAAGGA
>NW_023270418.1:3103379-3135577 GCF_011800145.1 Mirounga leonina
GGAAGGAAGGAAGGAAGGAAGGAAGGAAGGAAGGAAGGAAGGAAGGATGGATCTGAATGCTTTTTTCCTAAGTACTTGGCCAGTTGAAATCAGAGCATCACAAAATTAAACTCAGTTGATGATTTTTTGTTGATTGGTTCATTTGTTCTTGTTTTTGTTAAACAGAAATGACTTCAATATTGGGAATGTATCTGGGAATATTATCCAGGATTATCAGCTGGCTATCAGCAAGCCTCTGAGGAACAACACCTTTTGGAATACCACATTTTCAGTGTATGGGTTTCCATCTTAAAATTCCAAAAGCTGCATTTTCTTATTCATCCTAATGTGATCCAATTTTCAGTGGTAACAGAACATCAAGTTAATCACACAAAATCATTCTAGCAACCGAAATACTGCTACATTGCCTAATAATAGAGGAACATAGTGTTTGTTTTCCATCCCAACATCCCATCCTCCCCCTACTCCATACCTAACCTTATGTCCTACCAGTATATTAGTGTAAGCCAAATGATTAATCAAACCATTTCTTGATACGAAATCCAAAGGAGAGAAACATGTTGCTTGTAGGAAGCAACTGAGACCTCAGCAAATGCATTATATTGAACTTATCTATAACCAAGAATAGTTCGCCAGAGATACACTAGCTTAGGTCCTTCTGATCCAGTATCTTCCTTTCCTGGGAAATATTGAATACATGCTTTCAAACTCTTTTCTCTATGTAAGGCAATGTCTCTTAATGTAATACATTTTTTTGCCCTTTTGTGTATTCATATTACATCCCTATTTGCCACAAGCTCTGTCTTTTAGAGTTTAATTAACTTAACTAATTCCCATGGTACAGAGCACCCCATAATTTCAGCCTACACAACTAATTTAATATTCACCTTTACAAAAAGCCTAATGAAGTATCTTAGATATAAAGAGACACAAGCAAAAAACCTAAAGCCAAAATTCTAACACTTAAAAGATTTGTAACTGTATAAGTAACTTTCCAACTAGTGAGAAGAGGGTAATCACAGAGTTTTAGAACTTAGAAATCACTGAATCAAGCTTTCAGTTGTGTATATGTATGGGTGTTTGCAAAATGCTTCCTTGAAAGGGAGATTTATTATGGAAATATAACGTGTAAAACAAATGAAAATGGCTCAGAGGTAACATCAGTGCAAATATAGAGTAAGAATGTCCAAAAATTTGTCCTTTCATAGAAGCAATAAAATGAATGGCAAAAATCATCAGAATCAACTTTTGAAGACCACCAAAAATTAACTGAAGGCTTATAGCAACCCAGAAAGCATTTATTCAAGAAAGACAACTGAATCCACAATTGGGTTTCTGTCATTGCATTATAAAGGGTCCTGAATTCATAAGTTGCCTGAATATAAAGGGTCATATATACTCTGATGAAACTTTCAAAGACCTATTACAGTAAAGAAAACAAAGTATAACCAACCAGCCTCACCAAGGTAGGATCTAGGGAGGAAGCATACTTGAGCCAGGCCTTGAACATTGTATAAGGTGGGGCCTTGTATATCTTTGTAAAGAGCTTATAGTTAATTCAATAGAAATTTATGCTTAAAAAACATAAGTGATATTAAGGGAAAGGGAAAAGAGAGGTCCAGCCCTGATATTCTCTGTACACTCATTGCTCTATTGTTTATTTCCCAATAAGAAGGTTGTTGGTATTTTATACGGTTCTTTCCAAGTCTCCATGGGCCTAAGAACTGATCTTTAACTTTTCCATGTCAAAAGTTCTCTCCTACTCAGTTCTTCAAGGTTGATCAGATTCTAGGGAACTAATTGATGCGAATCAAACTCACTAGAAATTGATTAGTAACTTGAAAACTAATTTCTTGATTTATAATTAGAAGCATTATTGCTTCATGGACCATAATTTTCAAGTCAAGTGTATAGTGCATTCTTTTTCTAGCAGGCAAGTTTTCTTGGGAACTGAATTAATATGAGAAAGTTGCTTGTTAAGTGCAGAGATGAAGGAAAGGAAATATTATGATCCTAATGAATTTATAATTAATTGCTTTCTCTTCTCTATGTGTATAGCGCTTGACTCTTTTGTTCATTCCACAAACATTTACTCAGCATCTAGAAGTTGCTGAATAATTAGCTGCTTAGTCATTTTAAAATATATAAAAGCTGGCCTCTGCCATCAGTAGGAGGACAAATGTGGAACCAGCATTAATCAAGATCTGAGGATGTGCCAGGCCCTATACTTGGTGATTTATAACCATATCTCACTGAATTTCCATAACAAACTCTATAAGAAATTTGGATTTTATTTTGCCTTTTGAAAATGAGAGTATTTTTTAAAGGGAAAAATGCAATTTAAGCAACTTAGCCAAGATCACAGAAGTAAGTGGTTTCATGATTATAAACATTTGTCAAAACTCATTAAATCATACACTTAATTGGGAATTATATAATATGTAAGTTATACTTTAATAATACTGATTAAAAGAAACCATGCCAGAAGGCCAGAGGATTTCTAAAGACAGATTTTTGAAAAAGGCTCTAACATGCTATGAGTTCCCAAACCCCCAAACAAGGAAAGAAAATAGAACAGTACCTACTTCGTTTTTCCCAAAGACAAGGTCTTTTACCAAGGTAACTAATGCATTGGGAGAAAGGAAATAATCAGAATTTTTAGGGGTTACTAGACTGAGGCTCTGAACTGACACTAATTTAAGAAGACCCCACATGTCTCTTGTGATCCATTAGTCAGAATAGGGTTTATAGAATTCAGGCGATCAGTGGAATTTTAGCTTAGGTTTATCTCACAGGGGTTTGGTGAATTACTATGATGGTCCATTTTATGTGTCAACCTGGCTGGGCCACATTGCCCAGATAACCGGTCAAACATTATTCTAGATGTTTCTATGAAGGTGTTTTTGGTTGAGATTGACATTTAAATCCATGGACATCGAGTAAGGCAAAGTACCCTCCACAGTATGGATGGGCTTCTGAGCAAGAGGGAATTTTACCAATAGACTGCCTTCAGAGTTCATCTGCAATATCAGCTCTTCCTGGTTTGCCTGTAGACTGCCTTTGAACTTGAACACAACTCTTAACCTAAGTCTGCAGCCTGCCAGCCTCCCCTATCATGTTTTGGACTCACTAAGTCTCCATAATCACACGAGCCAATTCTTAAAATATATATATATATCTTATATATTTATCTATATCTATCTATATCCTATATATATCTCCTATTGGTTCTGTTTCTGTTTCTCTGGATAACCATAATACAGTCCCCAAACCCACCCATCCCAATCCATCTTGTTTTGGAATACGTAATTGGAATAGCAACTGACAGAATCCCCACATTAATTCCCTGATCTATGGAGTTCATGCTGTTACAGTAGGAAAGGCCATGTGAAAGCCACTAGAACTGCCTACACCTATGAAAATAGTAAACCCAAAGCAATACCACATGACTAGGGGAATTGCAGAGATTAGTGCTATCATCCTATTGGTTCTGTTTTCCTGGGAACTCTAATCCAGTCTGACTCACACCTGAGAACATAAAACAGACTATATTAGCAGGATAGAATTGGTTTGACCTGCGTTTCCAATTTGTTGGGACAAGGAATGAATGTTTTCCATGGGTCAGATGTGTACCACTGAGGTCATCTTGGTCCTAATGAATAGGGCTACATAAGGACAGAGGCAACACAGCAACAAGAAGCTAGAGTGGACAATGGATTGTTAAGAGTGTGAGAAGGAGCCAATAGTATCCAACCAGAAAACTGATACATCTGCCCAGGTCAAAGGAACCATTGAAGAAAAGTCCCTAGTATGGGAAACTTCCAGTATACCTAAGAAAGTACATTACCTAATCCAATCCATAAATATCTGTGGAGTTCCTAGACAGAGTTAAGTAGTTTTAGTGCTACAGATACATGGCACACAAGACAAACATAAATCATTGCCCTCATAGAACTTTTGTGCTGGCTGGGCTGATGGAGGTGGGGAGGAGACACAGCAGATAAATATAAAAATAAAAGTAATAACCAAGGGGATCAAGAATGCTGGGGCAGACAGGGTAGACATCATTGAGAAGGTAATAATCTGAGCAAAGATGTGAAGGCAGTGATGAAGTAAGTCACAGAGACATGAGCTAGGAAGAGACAGAACATTCTGAGTAGAGGAAACAGTACAAAGACCCGAAATATGGAAATTTTTTTAGCATGTTAAGGATTAAGGAAAAGGTCAAGGCGTCTGTTGCTAAAGTTAGTGGGAAAACTAATCACAGATGAAAGCAAAGAGATAATGGGGTCCAGATTATGTTCACCCTTATAAACCATTGTAATAACTTTGGCTTTTGCTAATGAGTAAAACAGAGATTTGTTTCAGGGTTGACCTGGAGTCACAGTGGCTACTCATTAAGAACAAAGGGGTAGGGGTGGAGGCAAGGAGACTAGGTAGGAGGCAATAATCTAGGTGAGAGAAGGTGATGGCTTGGACTCCATTAGTAACAATAAGAGTAGATAATTCTAGATGTTCACTGAAAGTAGCAACCAATAAGATTTCCTGACAAGTCAGATATATGTAAAGAAGAAAGAATCAAGAATTACTCCACAGATTTTGGCCTTAACAATTGGAAGGATGTTTTCTTAAGATGGGGTAGACTGCAAATGGAAGAAGTTTTTGCAGGAGAGAGTTTTGTTTTGTTTTGTTTTGGGTTTTTTTTTTAGAGAGAGAAAGAGAGGCTCCATGCTCAGTGCAGAGCCGGACGTGGAGTTTGATCTCACGAGCCTGAGATCATGACCTGAGTTGAAATCAAGAGTCAGAGGTTTAACAGACTGAGCCACTCATGTGCCCCTGCAAGGAAGAGTTTAGTTCAGATTTGATGTCTTGAATTTAAGAGGAGTATCAGAAATCCAAATGGGCATGCTGAATAGGCAACTGGAAATATAAATATACAGATTAAGGGAGAAATCCAAGCTACTCATACAAATTTGAGATTCATCATTATAAATGTAATTTCACATGAAGATATCATACACTTTAAAACTGCCTTGTGCCCTTAACCCTTCCCGCTGTTGCGTGAAAGACAAAAGAGGTGAGTGGAATAAAGGAGCAAAAACTAACTACACCCTCATTCTTGAAGACTACTACTGTCTTTACTTTGGGGTCATGGGCAGGTGAGGGTGAGTCTGCCCTTTGAATGAAGGCTGAAATGTTTAATATCTTGGATTGGACCATCTAATCTCTGAATTAAAGCTGCATTTGCAACTTTAGGGAGTCATAAATCTATTTATTATCTGAGTATACTGAATTAAGTCATGGGAAATGATCAAGTTTTGATCCAAGGTCATGGAAATATTTCCCCTAGTTAATACAGTTGGAAAGGGCATTTAGAGAAAAAAAAGCAAAATTGCTCATCACTAATACAGCATAGCAATTACAATAATAATTAGTTTATGCATTATAATCTTTTTCACATATCCACTTAAGTTAATCCTTTTTTCGATAACCACATAAAGAAAGGTGTCTATTGGTGTTTAGACGAAAAAAGCTTCCAATTACGAAGGAGTTTGCTAAAGGATGAAGGTTTCATGAGTGTGTGAATGGGTGAAGCTTAAGATTTCTGTGATGTTCCCAGCTCAACGCTGAACAAATTCTGATAACCAATTGCTCTCCATTGATATTTCCATTTTTACTGCAACCACAGAAATAAATGCCCTTGATTAGGTGCTTGGAAAAATAGATCCGGTGATAAGGCAAGCTGCTTACAAAGGTATTTGACTAGCTTAGACCTTTACTTTTATGCAGACACAGCTCATCAGCTCAGTTGATAAACTATGGCACTAAGCTGTGGGTTGAAATGTCATGATGGTATACAACATCTTACTTGATGACTCAAAAAGCTCCCTGGCTTAATTTACTTCAGTTTTCCCTTTTTATAGCATAGTTCTCTTCTGAGAAGACCATCAGACTTTTACGACTGCATTAGAGGTGGAAATTATAAACGTTGCCTTACAAAGAAAGCACAGAGAGAAAGCATCAGGTGTCAATATCTAAAAAGGGCTGTCAGGATGATCTTGCATTAACTGGTGTTCTGGCTGCTTGAAGTAGCCTAAAAATATTCACCAGCATGCAAGCCCAAGGGCCCAGACACTCAGAAGAGGATGAAGTAGAGCCAGAGGCCAGCTATTTGTTATTTAAATAGAACATTAACGTAATAGAAGGTATTGCTTGTTTCAGCAAGACTACTCTCCTAAGCTTTGCAAAGTAATACCTTGCCTTTAATAGCACAGCTGAGGAGTCTTTACCGGGCCGCCCTCACAGTATGTCTAGTGTAGTAACGGATGGCAGTTCAAGCCAGAATTTCCCATCCCACCTTACCATTTTAGCAAGTTTGTAAAGGTGACCTGGAATGTTAAATATCAGGCACTCTACCATAACACTGAGTTCAAAAACAGACTGAGACTGCAGGAGTGATGCACTCACCCAGGGTATTGTCAGCTTGCAGGACAATAAGTTCCCAGGGTCCAGCCAGGATTTAGTTATTCAGTCTCATGTCTCCTTGCTCTCTGATTACAGAAAGTGAGGCAAAGCCATGCCTTCAAGGGTACTCTAAATTTCTGCTTATGTTCAAAGGGAAACGTGTACAAAGGTATGGAAGACTCAGACAAGAAATCAGCTGAATTAAAACTATCTTTGTGTTCACTTGGTCCATGAGAATTGCTCCTACTCTCTTCTCTCTTTACAGAATGTTTATTTCTTTATATTAGCACATTTTCCTTAGAAAACCTAAGCATTTATAAAGAAAAAATGAAAGTTTCCTATAAGGCCTCCAACCCGCTATTAGTATTTTGGTGTTTTTCCGAGTATTTAATTATTTACTATAAATAAGAACATATAGTGTGTGTGTTTCATATAAATAAGAACATACAGTGAGAACATACATACACACACACATATGGTAAAACTATGATAGCATTGTGGATTTTTTCTACAAATTTCTCCACATTAAATACAAAACATTACCTTAAATTACATCCTATGCATATATTATACTTTGTCCAACCAATATTGAATGTTGTGCATTTATATTGGTCTCAATGTCTGATATTATAAATAATGCTGTAATAAAATATCCTTGTATGTAAATCATTGTTCACATTTTTGATAATTTCCTCAATTTAGAGACCTATAAATAAAATTGTCACATCAGAAAACACAAGTAATTTTAATCATATCGACACATACAACTGAATACATTCCAGAAGTGTTTTACTAATTTATCTTTCCAGTAGCAGTATATGAAAGATATTATGGCATTGCCTCCAGACTAGCAATGAGTGTTATCTTTGAAAAAAATAGTATTTTTGCAAATCTGATAATTAACAAGGCATATTATCTTATTTATGAATCAAAATTCATTTCTTTGATTACTAATAAAGTTGAGTATTTAAAATATATTTATTAGGTAAGTGCCAGAATTCTCTACTGTTATAGTTATGTAGGATCTATCAAGTCAAGAATATCTCTGTTACAATAGGTGGAAGACTTCTTTCATTTGAAAGTTCATGAACAATCAAAGTAATTTTTTTTAGATTTTTTTTTTTTTATTTTATTTGACAGAGCGAGAGAAAGAGAGCACAAGTAGGGGGAGCGGGAGAGGGAGAAACAGGCTACCCGCTGAGCAGGGAGCCCAATGTGGGGCTCGATCCCAGGACCCTGGGATCATGACCTGAGCTGAAGGCAGACACCCAACCAGCTGAGCCACCCAGGCACCCCCAAAATAATTTGTTAAGAACAAATTGACCCAAGCTATATAATATGAAATATATATATGCATATATATATATTTGTACAATAACTATGGAAAACTACTAAAAATAACATCTAAAAATCTGTGAAATAGGTAGGACTATAAAATTCCATTAAGGCAGGAGTTTGGCATATTTGAAAAATTGAAATACTTACATCCAATATGAATCCTGGCTTCTACACATTCCATCTACTCCTTTCGTATTCTACAGTTGTAGTAACTATTTATCTGAAATTCTCAGTCTTTGATTATGCACTTGCTTAATTTTTTCCCCTAGTTAGGATTTTGGAAATGAGTTTCTGTAGAGTATTACCCTTTCAACTTTAGGTCTCTGCTATTCCTCGTAGTTTTATGGAACTCCCTCTCTCTACCTTTCTGCTCTGTACTCCTGAATCCTGTAAATGTTCTAGAATATTTGATGATGGGAGTGCAGTTCTAAATTCCTAATGTTACTTTTTGACTGAACTGGAATCCTAAGTGAAAAACGTCTTTCGTCTTCTTTTTTTTTAATTTTTTTTTATTTTATTTTTTATTTTTTAAGATTTTTTTTTATTTATTTGCGAGAGAGAGAATGAGAGACAGAGAGCACGAGAGGGAGGAGGGTAAGAGGGAGAAGCAGACTCCCTGCTGAGCAGGGAGCCCGATGTGGGACTCGATCCCGGGACTCCAGGATCATGACCTGAGCCGAAGGCAGTCGCTTAACCAACTGAGCCACCCAGGTGCCCACGTCTTTCATCTTGATCACTGAACAGTACCATGCAACTTTCATTATCACACTCCGCAGGTAACAGCTCAAGAGTGTTCCTCTTTCATTCCTCTATGCTGGCTGCCCAGATACTGTTTGTTAAACAATTTCTGCAATGTATAGTCATATACCGATGAAAATTTCTGCAAATATCTCATCTAGGCAAGTCCATAAATTGCAAATTTGAATACCCCTAAGATACTATTTGCGGGTATTCCCAGAATTAATTATGCAAATAGGAATTAGAGAAGGAGGAAAAGGAAGGAAGCAACAGATTTAAAAATATATATGTAGAACAGATCTATTTGTTTTTTTATGAAGTAAAACCTGAATTAATCTGTTTGATAGGGAGAATGGAAGATAAGTAATACTCATCATGCACCTACTAAGTGCTAAGCTAAGCATATTATTACCTACTTGACAATTAAGCTAGTGAGAAAAATAAGGACCGCTTCTTTTTTTAAAAATCTAGGCACTGTGCCAAGTACTTTATGATTGCTATTACATTTAATCCATAGAGCAATCCTATTATATATGTCTGTGTGTTGTATTGTCCATTTGTAAATGAGAAAACAGATTTATAAGTTTTCAAGATCAAATTGCTAAGTGGTAGACCTAAGATTATGGACGCAAATCTGTCTGACTCTGAATTACATGCATTTAATTAGTATGTTTAGTATGTTTTACTATTTCTTTGGGAGTTATATTTAATTACCAATTTTATAGCTTAGAAATTAAGGGTCAGATCCATTAAGTAATATACCTAAGGATATTCATACCCAGATATGTTTTGCTCCAAAGTTCTAAATTACCCAATATCAAGAGAAATAACAAACAAACATTCAATTGTTAAGAAGAGATCCCTTGGGTCTGAAAATATGGATGGCTAAAAAAAGCTATCAAGCAATGTTAACTAAATGTATAAGATAGGAGCCTCTGATTACAATTCTAAGTAAAGAAAGCAAGGGTCCTCAGGAATTCCAAATTGTAAAGATTTTTTTTTTTTTTTTTTCCATTTCAGAAAGACTGGTCCTGAAAAAAAACACCTACTCTTTAGGGCAGGATGTTAAATGTAATTGATTATCTCTGCTTTGGTGTGAATAATTAGAACACACACTCATCAACAGGGCAAGCCACTTGAAACAAATCATTTGGAAATGTCAATGATACAGGAGGAAATTCCACTCAGAGCAGCCCTCTGCGTTTCCCTAATTCCCTGAAATATCAATCCCTATAACAAGTAATGGTTCCACCATGGAAATTCTGATTTGCAGATTTTAGGACAGCTATAGAATATCTCAGTATAAATACATGCCAGACTATCTCTTTCAACAGTGAGCCAGAAAAAAATCTTTTTAAAGGATATTACAGAAATGTAAAATACTCACAAGGTCAGAGGTTTTGTCAAAGTGTACATTTACAGATTAGAAGTTCCATGGTTTCTTTTTTTTCTTTTCTTCCTTCTCTCCCTCCTCCCCTTCCCCCTTCTCTCCCTCACATTTTCCTTCTTGTCCTTCTCTACCTCCTCCTCCTTCTTTTTGTTCTTTAATTTACTCTCTCTCTCCTAGGCTTTATTAAGTCAAGTGGGTGAGGCCAGCTTCACTTTAGAACTTGCTTTTCTGAATGCCTAAAAGACAGTTTTACTAATAAATTCTACCCCAAAAATGAATAAAATCTAAGCAAAGAAGTATGTGGATTTAATATCAACCCTCCAAATTAAAAATATAATACATATATATGTATGACATGTATCTCACATTTCCTTTTTTCATTCATTTATCTATAGACACTTAGGTTGTTTCCATGTCTTGGGTATTGTGAATAATGCTGCAATGCACATGAGGGTGCAAATATCTCTTTGAGATCGTGATTTCAATTCCTTCAGACATATATCCAGAAGTGAAATTAATGGATCATATGGTAGTTCTTTTTTTAATTTTTTTGAGGAACCTCCATACTATTTTTTTAGTAGATGTACCAATTTACATTCCCACCAACAGTGCCCAATGGTTCCCTTTTCTCTCCATCTTTGCAAACCTTGTTATCTCTTTTGTTTTTTTGATGACGGTCATTCCCACAGGTATGAAGTGATATCTCATTGTGGTTTTGATTTGCATTTCCCTGGTAACTGATGATTTTGAGCATCTTTTTGTGTACCTATTGGCCATTTATATGTATTCTTTGGAAAAAAATTATATTCAGGTCCTTTGTCTATTTTTTAAATTGAGTAATGGGGGTGGGTTGCTACTGAGTTGTAAAAATTCTTTATATATTTTTAATATTAATCCCTTATCAGTTAGATGATTACCAAATATTTTCTCTTATTCTGTAAGTTGCCTTTTCATTTTTTTGGCAGCTTCCTTTACTGGGCAGAAGCTTTTTTAGTTTGATGTAGTCCCACTTGTTTATTTTTGTTTTCAGTGCCTTTGCTTTTGGTGTCAAATCCAAAAAAAAAATATTGCCAAGACTGATGTCAAGGAGCTTACAAACTATGTTTTTTTCTCTAGGGGCTGTATGGTTTCAGGCCTTAGGTTCAAGTCTGTAATTAATTTTAAGTTGATTTTTGTGTATGGTATAAGTTAGGGGTCCAGTTTTATTCTTTAGCATGCATGTAGCTGTCCAGTTTTCCCAACACCCTTTATCAAAGGGAATATCATTTTGCCATTGTATATTCTTGACTCTTCTGTAGTAATTTAATTGACCATCTACACATGGGTTTACTTCTGGCTTCTCTATTCTATATCATTTATATGTCAGTTTTTATGTCAATGCCATACTGTTTTGATTACTATAGCTTTGCAATATAGTTTGAAATCAGGAAGTGTGTGATGTTCCTACCTTTGTTCTTTCTTAAGATTGCTTTGGCTATTTGGATCTTTTGTAGTTCCATATAAATTTTAGGATTTTTTTTTCTATTTCTGTGAAAAATGTCATTGTAACTTTAATAACATTAATAATATTGAATCTGTAGATTGTTTTGAGTAATATGGGCATTTAAACAATATTAATTCTTCCAATTCATGAGCACAGAATATCTTTCCATTATTTGTGTCTTCTTCAATTCCTTTCATCAATGTCTTATAGTTTTTAGTGTACAGGTCTTTCACCTCCTTGGATGAATTTATTCTTAGGCATTTTGTTCCTTCTGATGCCATTGTAAATGGGATTTTCTTAATTTCTCTTTCTGATACTTTGTTCTTAGTATATAAAAACACAATTGATTTTTGTCTATTGATTTTGTATTTTGCAATTTTACTGAATTTATTAGTTCTAATGGGTGTTTCTTATTTTTGTTTTGTTTTGTTTTGTTTTGGGCAGAGGTTTTAGGATTTTCTATGTAAAATATCATGTCATCTGTAAATAGAGACAATTTTACTTCTTCCTTTCTGATGTGGGTGACTTTTATTTCTTTTTCTTGCCTAACTGCTCTAGGTAGGACTTCCATTATTGTGTTGAATAAAAGCAGTGAGAGTGGGCATCCTTGTCTTGTTCCTGATCTTAGAGGAAAAGCGTTCAGTGTTTCACTGTAGAGTATAATCTTGGCAGGCTTGTCATATATGGCCTTTATTATGTTGCGGTACCTTCACTATACCCAGTTTTGAGAGTTTTTATCATGAATGCATATTTAATTTTGTCTAATGTTTTTTCTGCATCTATTGAGATGATCATATTATCCTTCATTTTGTTAATGTTTAGCAATAATTATGCTGAGTTTAAAATAGTGCATACTCTTCGGCTTAATTTACATAAAATTCTTCAAAAACGTATTCATCTACGGAGATATAAAGCAGATGAGTGGTTGCCTGGGGGTTGGAGTGGGGCAGGGAAGAGTGAGAGGGAGAAATGACAAATGGGAACAAAGAAACTTTGGGGAATAATGATTATGTTCTTGATTGTGTGAATATTTTCTATAGGTATGTATACATTTTTATCAAAATGTATCAAGTTTTAAACTTTAAATATGTGCAGTTTAAAGTATGTCATTGAAACCTGGAAAGGTTGTTAGCATTTGAAATTTAAATAATCACACATGGCAAGTGAGTACAGCATTGTTATAGGAGATAATACAAATCTAGACCATTAAAGCATTCAAGGTTATTTAAAAAGTTATGAAGTCTGGTGCCATGATCAAATATGATACCTGCTCTGGATATGAGAGAGAAAGTGGAAGTACATGTGTTATGCTTGTCAGTACTCATCTCTATGTGACTCCTTCTAGGATTCCAAGCACTCTGTGTTATCTGATCCAGTCAAGGCAAAATGTAGCAGAATTTCCAGGCCATTCAAAAGGATAGGTTAATGTCCTTTGTTGGGGTAAAAAACAGAAGTCTGGAGAGGCAGATAATGAAATAATTATATTCTTATCCAACTCGATACCTTTCACAGCATTCCATATGTAGTCATTTTGCAATAAATCCTTCTTGACTTAAGTCAAAATTGTCATAATTTTATCAAAATTGGTGCTCAGTTAATTTCAATATGCTACACGTTTTAAAGAAATGATCCTACCTACCTACAAATAGGCTAATGTATCATGTGGGGTTTTTTTCTTCAAGATTTTATCCTTATCACCTGAAACATATAATTGCCCACCTCAAAAACAGTGTTATGGTTTTAAGAATGAGAAACACTAATATAAGGTTATCTACAAAAGTTTTATCTTGCTTTTCAGTGTTCATAAGAACCGAAGTGTTCATGCTGTAGGTAATACAGGAAGAAGGGACGACAATGGTGAAGTATATTCTTTATATCAATGAAAGATAATATTGCTTTCTGAGAGTTAAAACGGTAATATAACTATATGGTTAGGAATGTCAATATGGAAAGGAAAATATAAGAATAGCTTCCATGATAGCAAGACAAGAGTGTAACTCAATTTAAGGTATTAGGATAGCTAGAGAAACAATGTCAAGTGTAAAGGCATTAAGCAGTGATGAAAGCATAGAAAAATGAAAGTCAGGAAAGATATACTTGGTCTGTGTCCCTCAACCACTCACCAGGGGAGACAGTGCCCTGTCAAGATGACCGAAGTATCCTCCCACCTCTTAGGCTTTCCTATCCCTGGGGTGCGCATCAGAGCATCAGAGTGTCAGAACTCAAAGAAAACAGTTGTTTTCCTATCCAACAACCATTGCTTGCTTTCTTTCTTGTTAAAAGAAACTGATTTTACTCAAGTAGCAGGCAGCCATGTGTTTAGAGAAATTGAAGCCTGTTTCAAGCCCAAGTGGTGAACCATAATAGATTTAAACTAATATCAGTAGGGAAGTTTGGAAATTCCAAGCCAAGGAAAACACTCCCTATTGTCCCTCTGAGATATTGTCAACTAGAAGTGACACCTGAAGCTGTGGCAACTACCTTGACATTATTAGGTTAGTTAACTTGAGAGGACAAGCCAGGAGGATTGAAGATGACAGCCCTGCATCTTTGATGATGTCATGCAGCCACTGAGTTTACCAACTCTGGAACCCCACTACCTTTAGGCCAGGATGACTCAATCTCAACACTGTGGACATTTTGGACTGGATAATTTTTTGTCTTTGGGGAGCTGATCTGTGTTTTGTAAGATTATAGGATGCTTAGTAACATCCCTGGCCTCTACTCATGAGATGCTCATAGCACCCATCCCCCAGTGGTAAAAGCAAAAATGTCTCCAGACATGGCTAAATGTTTCCTGGCTGCCAAAACAGTTCCCAATACTGGCCCTGGTTGAGAACCACTGCTCTAGGTTTATTGCTATATGAGATAATTCATGCTTCTCATTGTTTTAAACATTTTAATTGGATATGCAGTCAGAAGCATTCTAATCCAGAACCTCACGGCATCAACCATACAATTTATTCATTTTAACCCCTGTATTTTTGTTCTGGTGTCCTTGTTTGCTAAATTAAAAAAACAAACAAACAAACAAACTCAGGGTGCCTGGGTGGTGCAGTCAGTTTAGCATCTGACTCTTGGTTTTGTCTCAGGTTATGATCTCAGTTGTGAGATCGAGCCCCGCCCAGGCTCCATGCTCAGCACGGAGTCTGTTTGGGATTCTCTCTTTCTCTCCCTCTGCCCCTCCCCCAACTCATACTCTGTCTCTCAAATAAACAAAAAATCTCTAAGATAAAAAAGAAACTCTGGGGCGCCTCGGTGGCTCAGTCGTTAAGCATCTGCCTCGGCTCAGGTCATGATCCTAGGGTCCTGGGATCGAACTCCACATTGGGCTCCCTGCTCCTCGGGAAGCCTGCTTCTCCCTCTCCCACTTCCCCTGCTTGTGTTCCCTCTCTCGCTGTCTCTCTCTCTGTCAAATAAATAAATAAAATCTTAAAAAAAAAAAAAAGAAACCCTATCCTTTTTTTGTTTGTTTTCTTTTCCTGATTTCTTTTCTTCTTGCTTTAGCCTATCCTCCTCGCCCTTTCTGCTTTTACTCTGTTCTTCTTCTCTCATCTCTTCATTTTATCCTGCCCTTCCGTCCTTCTTCTGTTCTTCCTCCCTCTCTCTCTCTTTCCTTCTTGCCTCCCTCCCACTTGCTTGCTTGATCACTTCCTCCCTTTCTTCCTATTCAGAAAAATCATGAGTCTGAATAAAATAACTATAAGAGTTGGCTTTGGTAAAGTTGAGACCATTATGATTCATGCATTAAATCAAAGAAGTTGGAATGACAAGGCCACTTATCAACTGATGGTTGAATGGAATGGCAACAAATGAATTACTGTGTCTGCTCATCTTTCTCAGAGACACTGTCAAGCATGAATCATGTACACTGATTTTGAATCTCCTGGTGAGGTGTAACAAAATATTCTGCTCACAAACTGGCTTGAGTCACTCCAGGCAAAGCCAGAATAGCTACAGCGTATTGAAGGAAGAAACAACACACAAATGACATTGCCCTGGGATCTCATGTGAGAGACCCTAACTCTTCTCTACTCCTCCGGACATCATAATGTCATCATCCCTTCAGGACATCCATCACCTTTATTTTTACATGTTTGTGGCAAAGAAGTTCTTATAGGAAATTATGATGAAATTTAGCATTACTTTAAAATGAGTTAGCTGGAAGTGAGTTTAAGACGTGCACTAAAATGGCTGTGTTACAAATTAGAGAATATTCTTTTTCCCCAAAAGTTTTCTATGGCAGATATAATGTAGATATAATTACAGATTGTCAGGATCAAGACTTGCTTCAATTTAACATAATTAAAAGTAGTTCTACCAAATTCAATGTTCTTTTTTTGGTAGTAAGAATAACTTAATGTCTTATTCCTGTAGTTACAAAGCTACACGTCTAATGGAGCATTTCTGTTTCAGAATTAAAGTGCCGTTTTTGTCAAAGATGCATTTAAATCCAATGCAAAGGCTTCCATTAGCTATGTTATGACAATTAAATAACAGCTTTACGGTTTAGGAGGCAAGCCAATACCATATCTTGAATGGAATTTCTCAATAATTGAAATCTTAAAAGACATATATAGCTTTTCAGATACTGTGTATGATTATACCACCTGGCAGATTCGATCACCCAAAGAATTCTCAGTTCCACTCTGCAACAGCTCCAGTAAATGGTTATCGAACCAGGGTTGCCAAACTTTGTGGCAAAGCACTTCATTTCGTTTTTGGAAAACCCTGATGTAATTCCTCCCTCTCGTCTTCCTTTCTGTTTTCTTTCCTTCCTTCTTTACATAATGCTTACCAAATGCTACTCTGGGACAAGTCCTGTGTTAGGTTCATGCAATCGTGAACAAGATGCAGTCCCTAAAGTCAAGTAGCTTACAGTCTACATGGAGGTACAGTAAAGTTAAAAGGCAATACAGGATGAAAGTGCCAAGACACAAGTAAACTCAGGTGTTGGCAAAGATTACCAGACATCTATTGTGTCATACGCACTGTTCTTAGAGCTTGGGACCCCACAAGAGAATTCGGATTTACTTTATAGTAAGGCAAAATCTTCCTCTTTGCAATTTTAATTCACTAAGTCTAGTTCTGTGCTCTAAAAACATGCAGAACAATTTTAATTTTTTGCCATGTTCAATAATCTTGTCGAAGACTAGTTTTTCTTCTTTTCTTGGGAGGTGCTTAAGGGCAAACTGAATCTATGATTATTCCCAAAATGAGTCTTTGAAATTTTCCTATGATGGGAAACGTGAAGGAAAGGTTGTTTGGAATTTTCCACTGTTGTTAATTTTAGTTGAGAAGACAAAGCACTGGAGGTCGTGGTCCTTCAGGATTTCACTTTCCCGGAATATGTTCTACAAACAATGGTATTGATGAGTCACCCTCACCATTGACACAAAAGTCAGTGCTCAGATTAGCATTCCAGGCTGCTCTTGTGTTTCAAATGGTAAAAAAAGCCCAGGTCCTTAGAGAACCAAGGTTATCAAAGCTGAATTTTCTAGATGGTGTATAATAGAGACTAGTTTACCATCATTTCCTTTCCTCTGGTAAAAGTTTTTAAAAGCATAACACAGAATTTAGGATTTGGTATATAAATTGTTAAGATATGTGAATTAAATAAATAACTCTTGGCTTATGAAATAAGAGCCTTGGATTCTGCTCCCAGGGTGGCCACTAATTAGCTGTGTGACCTTGGAAAAGTCATTTAATTATTTCAAGTCTGAGTTTATCAACTATGATAAATGAACCTAATATTCCCTAACATCGTCCTATGATTTTGAACTTTCTATGATTTTGAAAGGACCTTATTGAAGAAGTAGTTAAGAAGTCCAAGAATCATTTGAAAAATTGGGGGTCTCTTCCCCACCCTCCACCAGCTGCTCTGCCACACTCAGTAAATCTAAAGAATCTTGTATTTCCCTCACATAAGGTTTGTCTGTTAAATTTATAAACCAAAAGGTGAGGGTGAAAATAATTGTCTTCTAAGCACAATATAATACGTTTAGATTCTTGAAATATATTTGCTCATTCAATCTTGTAGTCATTCATTTTGTATGTCTTTGTCCCATCTTTATCACACCAATATTATTATGTTGAATTAGAGAGACAGGGACTGTGACTTTTTTTTTTTTTTTTTAATTACATAGGTTAGTAGAGAAGCTGAGTTGAAATTCACTTACCTCCTGCCCTTTCTTTCTGCTGACTCAATGATCCCAAATAGACTTCAACTCACCCAGGAAAAGTTTTCCTGACTTCTTTCTGATTTATCTACGATCAATACTTACATATTTTTTTCAAACACTCCTGTGATGACTGCTTTCTCCTTTGATTCAGGAGTTATAAAATCTTGCTGTGGATCTGTTCTGAGTGATGACCTAAGAAGAATGAGTAACAATTCTTCAAGTGAGGAGTTTGAAGGAAGCTGGCATGAATAGACCAAGGGAGAGAATTAAATGAGGTGGAGCTCTCTTCTGGAATTAAAATATTCTGACCTCTAAGAAGGGTGATTTAGGGGCCACTGGGGAAGACTTGGCTCTAATTAAATTTGAAATAGTGTAGAAAACTGCTCCGGAGTTTCTTTGTTACAACAGTGAGGACCTATTACCCTGGGACCATGAGCTCTAGAGTCCTGGAGGTATTCTAAAGACTGACAGCCACCATTTGCTTGGGAGAATATTGGAAAACTGCATTGGTCTTATAGTATCCCCCATGCTTAAGAAGTCAAGCAGTATCTTCTTGGGGCTAGCCTTAGACTGAAACCATTATTAAAGATTTTATAGTTTGAGGGGGCGGGCGCCTGGGTGGCTCAGTTAAGCATCAGACTTTTGATTTCAGCTCAGGTCATGATCTCGGGGTCATGAGATTGAGCCCTGAGTTGGGCTCTGTGCTCAGGGCAGTCTGCTTGAGATTCTTTGCCCCTCCCTCTCCTACTGCTCCTCCCCTTGCCAAACCACTCATGTGCATGCTCTCTCTCTCAAATAAATAAATAAATAAGGGCGCCTGGGTGGCTCAGTTGGTTAAGCGACTGCCTTCGGCTCAGGTCATGATCCTGGAGTCCCTGGATGGAGTCCTGCATCGGGCTCCCTGCCCGGCGGGGAGTCTGCCTCTCTCTGACCCTCCCCCCTCTCATGCTCTCTATCTCATTCTCTCTCTCAAATAAATAAATAAAATCTTTAAAATAAATAAATAAATAAATAAATAAATAAATAAAATACAATCTTTAAAAAAAAAGATTTTATAATTTTTAAAATTACAACAAATTTTCACGTGTCTCCCAGCTAACACGATCCCCTTTTCAATATAATGGCATAGTCACAGAAGTAGTTAAGAAGGGGGTGTAAGAGCAAGGGGAAGAGCAAGGGGATGATGAAGAAAAACTGGTCGCTCTAACTTTATCCTTGTCCTGAGAGACTTTATCTCATCCTTTTAAATTCTGACTAAGCTGTGCTCAACATGAAAACCCCCTAATTCCACATTTTGTTCCCCAAATTAAGGGAAAGAGAGATTCTTCAACTTTTTACTCCTAATTTTGTTTATAGGGGGTGGTGTCTGGGTCCAAAGTGTGAAAGCATATTTAATAGGTGTAATCTAACTTGATTAGCTATGAAGGAAAGGAACAAAGAAAAGCCGCTGTGCAACAGTGTGGTCGTTTAATGCTGTTCTGCATAAAGATGACAATTTCTAGGCCCCTCTCAGTTTGCTAATAACTCTATCATTAGACTTCAATATGCTTGATTATCACTTAACATTGTTCTGTTTCAAAATAGTAGCAGCCTATTTTTTAAAGAGAGAATAAACTGTGAATATGGAGGTTGATGGCATGGAAGAAGTATTCATTGGGCTTTCATTTAGAAATAATAATGTTGGGCGCCTGGGTAGCTCAGATGGTTAAGCATCTGCTTTCGGCTCAGGTCATGATCCCAGGGTCCTGGGATCGAGTCCCGCATTGGGCTCCCTGCTCAGCAGGGAGCCTGCTTCTGCCTCTCTCTCTCTCTCTCTCTCCCTGTCTCTCATGAATAAATAAATAAAATCTAAAAAAAAAAAAAATTAAAAAAAAAAGAAATAATAATATCAACAATGGCTTTATTCTCTTTTTATTCCCCCCTGATTGTTGACTTCTGTCTTCCTCCAAAACAATAATATAACCAAAAGTGTGTGAGCCAAACAAGGCCAAACCAGCTCTTTCAGTAGGATAAACACTTGGGAAAAGATTTTATCTTCTCTAGAGAGAAGATGCCTCATTTTTAGACATTAGTTTTCTAGAAAACCAAATCTTTCCTTTATCCTATATTTTCAAAGTAAAGAAAAAAAATGACAAAGGATTTAATTTATTTTTGACAAATGCTGATGAGAAATAACTAAATCAATGTTAGGACAAAGCAAAAACGGGGAGGGAAACTGGGTCCCAAAGGTGCCTCTGCGTTTACTCAACTCTCTTTCCTGACCTACAGTAGAGTGTCTCAAACCAGTATTCCATTACACTCTGCCATGCAACAGGTGGGCTGGAGATCTGCCCAGGTACTGATCTCCACCGCCCTCTTCATGGCCACACGTGGCCTGGGAAAGCCCGAACTTTTCATTTTTTTAGACAACCATATCTGTTAAGTTTCCCCAGTCTGCCTACAAGTATTATCATTTTTTACATATGCCATTATAAGATAAAAGTTAAAACTGCTTGCCCACAGGAATCCTATTTAAACTTTCTCATGGGACAGACCATACTAATCTAGCCATTTCTGTGTGTGTGTGTGTGTGTGTATGTGTGTCTACTAGCTTTTAGAATTAGCCTAAATATTCTAAACATGCCTAACATTCCTTGAGGGCAGCAAATCAATATGACAAAATTATGCCACTCCATGGTGCCTAGTACACTGCTGCACTCATAGTGAGATCTCAATGATCAAATGCTGGTTGACGTAAGTGCATTTTGTGTCCACATGAATATGGCAGGACCCATTACCCGCTCACTCAACTGAGCCAGCATTCAGACAAATCCAGATAAGGGAATGAGTCTTACTTTCAGCATTTAAGCCACATTCCAACTGCTCACCAAAGTTCTAGAAAAAAACTTTGCCTTCCATGTTTCCAGTTATATACATGATGATTGGCATAACAGTACTTTATTAGACAAGTACAAGCAAGGCTTGGTATGTAAGATGCAATTCAAATTGGTGACCAGACAGCTAGAAGCTTGTTGCTGGTCCTCGAAATTGTATTAACATTTTTTTCCATGCATAAATTTAAAAAAAAAAATCTATTCCTTTAGTTTTAAGTCACACGGTCTGTGGGTTCCCCCTGCTGGCTCTTTAACTGTTAGAATCAGAAGCTAAAAAAAAAAAACAGACAAAACACTGATGATACCTGTCCACTGAAAACCAACTCCAGAGAGAGGAAAGTCATCAGAATGGTGCCTGATACTGGAAGATTCTAATTCAGAAGGGCAAAGAGATATGAAGATAGAACTGTTTATTTAAGCCAAGAACCGATGATACTCAACGCATTTTATTTGACCTGTTCATCCACTTAATGTTTTGTGAATTGGTTGCCAATATTTAAAATCTAGATTTATAGTTTCCCTTGAAAGGCTGCCAACAGTGAGCCAATATTGCCCATGGGTATGGGAAGGAGTGTTGGACCATTTGGATGGAGCATGCCCACTAGAGTTTGCTAAAGGATCAGTGTTTCCTATGAACCTAATCCACACTGACCTAATATTAGTGGTTCCTTACCATCAGTAGCATGAGTAGTTAGTTTTTGTATACTTGATCCTTTTCACTCGTTACTGTTCTGTGTCCCAATTTCACCAGGTGTTTGAGTCTTGGAATTTTTTGACACATAATTTGAGAACCAATCTCTTGAGAGACTACCACTGATTCCTGAATATCTTTCCACCTCAACCTCTTTCCAATCAGCATTTTTGAGATTTTGACATAAAGAATGCTAACAGGCCTGGGGAAAAGTATGCTATGAAAACTGTAATTCGGGCTTACCTGCTTATAATGAGGCAGCTCTTATCACTTCAAGTTTAAATATGAGAATAGGGCATGTAGAAAGTTCTCTTAATGGAGAAAAACGATCAGAAGAATACAGTTTAGAGGTACTGTTTCATGTCTGAATCCATTTCTATAGCTGCAGCAAGGGAGAAGAGAGAGAGTGGGATCCAGAAAACTTTATCAGTCAAATAGCAGAGGAAAAAAGGCACTGTGACTAAGAAAGGAATGAAAGGAATATTTGAGGTCTTTCAAGAAAAGACCATATAATCTTATCAAGACCTGCCCAACACAGGCTAGAAGTCAGGAAACCCAAACCTCCTTTTACACTGCATTTGGATGAAAAGCAAAGCCTTATTTGGTCCATTATAATTATGTGCCCCCAAGAAAGCTCAACCTGCCATCTGGACTCACTGCTCCTTGATAATAGATATTCCAGGCACTGACGGGTCACCAAAGTGGTTGTTAAGTTTATTCTGCTTATATATTTGGCATGAAATGAGGTGTTGGATATATATATGTATTTTTTTTTCCACTGGAACAGTTAAATAACAGTGTTCTGAGAACTTTCTGTTGTGAGGCTCTCCCACCCAAGTTCAGTGTCTTTCCTTCAACCACCTCTCACTCCAAATACCTCTTTTCCCTCATCTCAGTAGTTTTTTTAATTAAGAGATGACAAAAATGGAGCAGTATGAAGGTACCTGTCTGGGGGTCAGGATTTCTGGGTCCAAATCACATGTCTGCCACTGACCAGTTTCTGGGCTGGTTTCTCCCAATGACAAAATACAAAATTTGGAATACAGGAAAATGCTTTTTCTTTTTTCCCCTTTGGTGACTACTACATAATTAGATATCCATGCACGTAGGCTTACTTAGGTTAATATTTTTAACTGAACACAGAGGTGAGTCAAAGGGTCCACAGTGTGTGTATGAGAATTATGCATGACTCAAACACAAGGAAAGTGAGTATGGAGACCTTATCCCTTTTATTTTCCTTTTGGCAGGCATCTTTCATAAGGATCCCTGTTGTTTTGTGATGAATGTTAATAAAATGAAACCTGAACAGCTCAAAGTGTGTAACGAATTACTATCAGCATCAAATAAAATGATTCATTGATTCAAGCCAGGTAGCCTGATAGCCGGCCAATTGGTGTCATGGAGAAACAGATAGTTAGATCCCAAAAGATCATGAGTAGTAATCATGCTTAAAACAAAATTCCCCAAATCCCCAGGGCCAAGTAGGCCATATCTGGCTTATAGGGTGAATAGTGGATGCCAGGTATTAGGTGATCGTTAGTATCTTTTTGCATTCTAATACTCCCTTCCCGGTCTTTCTTCCTAAAGCAGTATTTTTCAAAGACCATTCTATAGGATCTCACTTGGTGTTCTAACAAAAAACAAAGAGGGCGGGGGGAAAGTGGGGTAGATTCTGAGGTTCTGTATTTATTTAGGATATACTGAATTGAATAAAAAATATTTTTTAAGGGAATTCTTCTCAGAGTCTTTAACATACCAATATGCAATGTGATCTGTGAGTTTGGTGATAGTTACATTTGTTTTCCTTGGGATTTGGTACTGCCCAGCCAGGGTCATTTAGAAATATAACAGGGCTTGTTTGTTTGTTTGTTAGAGAGAGAGGGCACAAGGGGGCGGGGAGTGGAGGAGCAGAGGGAGAGGGAAAGAGAGAGACAATTGGAATCCCAAGCAGCCTCTACACCCAGTGTGAGTCCAATGCATGGCTCAATCTCAGGACCCTGAGATCATGACCTGAGCCAAAATCAAGAGTCAGATACTTAACCAACTGAGCCACCCAGGAGCCCCCAAAAAAAGGAAAAAAAGAAAAAGAAAAAGAAATGTATTAGGGCTGTTGATTACCTTGGTGGTTGAGGACCTCTTCTTGCATTTAAAAGCCAGGCAGCATGGATGCTAAATACCTGCAGTACTTGGCACTGTCCCACACAACAAAGAGTTGCTTGGCCCGAGATGCTAGTAGCCTCTCATTGACATTGGCAGAGAATGCAAAATTCCGCAAATGAATTTGGCCACAGAACCTTTAATTTGAAGAGCAGCTTGTGAACTAGTATTCCCTGGGATCCATTTTGGGAAAGTTAGCCTAAGGTGTATACTTAAAGACTTAGGTTGTAGCACTAACCAGCCTTCCCACCCACCCCTACCCATGAATTTCCCTTTCTAACCAGGACTTGGTGAAGACTAAAATGATGCAGTCCCTTTAATCAAGGTGAAATGGAAGCAGTAGAAGGAAGATAGGGATCTGTAAGTGGAAAGTCTGCCTTGAATCCACTGAGTCAGAAAGCCAACCTTGTCTCTTTAGAGCATCTATGGCTCGTTCCTCTTTCCTCAAGTATTAGGTTGACTTAGCAATCAAAACCTTTCCACAGAGTAGGACAACTTGCTGAAGTAGAAGAGAACCATCATCTAACTACTGGGACTGGTGTCAGGACTTTGACCAAGAGAAAGAAGATACAGAATTAGAAATGTGTTGTTGTTGTTGTTGTTATTTTTGAAAAACATCTGAGTCTTATATGTGCCTACACTGTGGCATCTCCCCTGCCTCTGCATCAAGAAGTCTGTCCCTAAGTGTTGGTGAGGATATGGAGAAAAAGGAACACTAGTGCACTGTTGGTAGGAATGCAAATTGGTGCAGCCATTAGGGAAAATAGCATGGCGGTTCCTCAAAAATTAAAAATAGAAATACCACATGATCCAGTAACTCCACTACTGGGTATTTAACCAAAGAAAGCAAGAACACTAATTCAAAAAGATACATGTACCCATGTTTATTGTGGCATTATTTACAGTAGCCAAGATATGGAAGCAACTCAAGTATCCATCGATAGATGAGTATGTAAAAAAGAAGTGGTATGCATATGGTGTGTGTGTGTGTGTGTGTATATATATATATATATATATATATATATATATAATGCAATATTATAACAGTATTATATATTGCATATATGTATAATGGAATATTACTCAGCCATAAAAAAAGAATTAATTCTTGCCACTAACAAGATGGATGGACCTAGAGGGTATAATGCTAAGTGAAATAAGTCAGAGAAAGACAAATACTGTATAGTTTCATTCACATATGGAATTTAAGAAACAAAACAAATGAACAAAGAAGAAAAGAGACAAACAAAAAACCAGACTTAAATAGAACAAACTGGTGGTTGCTTGAGAGAAGGGGGGGATTCGTGAAATAGATAAAGGAGATTAAGAATACATTTACAATTATCTTGATGAGCACTGAGTAATGGAGAGAATTGTTGAATCATTATATTGTACACTTGAAACTAATATAACACTGTATATTAATTATATTTCAAAAAAACAAATTTAAAAAAAGATGTCTGGGGGTTCCTGGGTGCCTCAGTCAGTAGAATATGGGACGCTTGTTCTTGATCTCGGCGTCGTGAGTTCCAGCCCTATGTCAGCTGTAGAGATGGCTTAAAGATAAAATCTTTCAAAAAAAAAAAAAAAAGAAGAAGTCTGTTCCTTTCCACTTTCCCGTAAACCTTCTCAAATGCTACCCTTTTGAGACTTTTCCCCCACCTTCATTATTGCTTGGATATAGTTCATCATCTGATTTCAGTTCCAAATGTTGAAAGGATTTTCAGTAGAGTAGAGGAGTGATAAACAAGGGACAGGATGTCCATTTTCTTTAGATTCTCCCGAAATAATAGTCATTAACTTCTTTACCCATTAACAAAAACACTTAGTTGGGTCATCTTGGGCAAATCGTTAATACTTTTGGAGTCTCCATTTCCCTGTCTTTAAAATAGAATGGCTAAAAATACTTTACAGGGCTATACAAATGGAATGAGATCATGTAGCAAAGTTCTTGGCCCTGGCATATAGTTAAGTCTTAAGTGCTCAATGCTGGTAAAACTGCTATGTTTATGATTCATAATAATGAAGCAGATTTTCTGCCTCTTACTATTTGGCCACCCGCAATGCTCAGGAGGACCCCTGCTGCTTCCAGATGTGGCTGAGAAGGTAGCTCGGGCAGGACTGGGGCAAACACAGCAGACAGCGGCTGCAACCCGCCCGCCTAGGGTCTCCCTCACCTCCCCAGGCTTCCTTTTCTTTTTTTTTTTTTTTCCTAATTTTTAAAAAAGATTTTATTTATTTATTTGAGAGAGAGAGAACAAGCAGGGGTGGGAGGAGGGGCAGAAGGAGAGGGAGAAGCAGACTCCCCACTGAGCAGGGAGCCCCATGAAGGGCTTGATCCCAGGACTCTGAGTTCACGACCAGAGCAGAAGGCAGATGCTTAACCCACTGTGCCACCCAGGCAAACCACCCTCCCTCCCAGTTTCCTTTTCCATCATTTAAATTTCAGTCAAGAAAGCAGCAGAGACCACCAAATTAACAACTTATCCAATATTCAGTTCTGTGGGATTTACTACTCCCTTTCCAATCAGACTTGATCCCTAGGGTAATTTCTAAATACCGTTTTATTATTATTATTATTATTATTATTATTATTATTATTATTATTATTATTATTTTAGTCTTGATTAGTTGGCTCACTTGGCCGCTCGTGGTTAATATTTGGAGAGCATGACAATATGAAGAGTAAAGGGACCCGTGATCGTCAGAACTGACCTCAGCTGTCTCTGACAACCAGCCCCCCTGTTACATTTTTACAAAGGGGAATCCCAGGCCTAGAAGGGGGCAGTCACCTGTCGGGGCCTCACAGTGGGTCTGCTGCAGAACTGGAACTGGAATCCGGTTCTCTTGGTTGCTTCAGACAGCAGAGAGTCCTGTTTTAGCTCAGTGCTTCCTACAGCAATAAGCCAAAAAAAGCAGAAAAATTAAGTTGTAAGAATCATAATAAATTATCGATGCATTTAGTATAAATTCACAATGTTGGTTTTTCATGGCAGGGCCCCTTCTAAGTGTATTGGACCAAATACTACTACTTTTAACAAAACAAAACTTAGACCGACCAATACCAGTCATCAGAAGGAACATCCGGAAGTAGAGCTTGCCTCAGGACCCCTTAGGGTGGTGGTCTCTTGACCAGAGGCCTACAGCCGTCCTCACATGGTGGTGTGAGAAGCCCCAGCTCTCACACCACCTCCTGTTGAACACTTTGCCTTAAAAGCTATCCTTGATGGGACTTCACGCAATGGAGACACAGGAGGGGAGGAATTTCAGTCTTTACCTAAGTAGTTAAGGGAAGCAAAAGAACAGTGAATCTCTCTTCCCAGAAAGCATCCAGAGCCCTTCTCCTCAGAGGTGTCGTAGCCTCTCCAGGGCACTTCCAAGAGTCGGGGACTGGATCCCCACAGCCCCAGGAGCCACGCAGTGGCCTCTCTTTCCCTTTAGCCCTGCACTGAGAGAAGCCCACCTCTGCCTTCCATTTCTCCTGTCCTCCCAGCTTCTTTTATCAAACCCTAGCATTCCTGGGGTGCCTCGGTTTGCTGTCTGACTCTTGATTTCAGCTCAGGTCATGACCTCAGGGTTGTGAGATCGAGCCCCACCTAGGGCTCCACACTTGGCCTGGAGTTTGCTTGAGATTCTCTCTCTCTCCCTCTCCTTGTGCCCCTCCCCCTGCTCCAGTGCACGAGTTCTCTCTCTCTCTCTCTCAAATAAATAAATAAATAAAATTAAAAAAAACCCCCCAAAACCCTAGCCTTCCTTTGCATTTTTCTCGATTGATCCTGGTGGCTCCTTAAACTCAGATCCTAAATTATTCTTTCTTTGAGGGAAAAGAGAACTTAATTTTCAAACCACCCAGGCAGTGAGGAGAAACATTTACATTCAATTCTTGCAGATAGCAAAGAAAGGCAAGAAAAGCAAACCAATTAGTTTTCTTGTTAAGATCATCTGAATATTTATATTCTGTCCTGATTGTAAATGTGAGGAAGGTGGAGGGGGGCACAAAACTCTAATCTAAATTCTCCACTACCAAAACTAGCTCTCTGCTCTCAGTTTCTAATATCTTTGAGAGAGTTAAAAACCCTCAACTTGTGTAATATTTAGTTTCTTCCTTCCGGTATTGCTTTGTAGGCTTATTGAGTCCAGCTCTTGGGAGCTTATAGTAGGCATAAAAAATGGGGAAATGGGACATGGATGAGTAGTGTCTAGGACAAGACAATAACCAGAGCATCTTCTCCAAAATGGGGATAATGATAAGATCTACCACACGGCATCACTATGAGGACCAAAAGGAGATACTTGGTATGAAATATTTACCACAGCCCTTGGCACATAAAAGTGTCCAATAAATGTCTACTCTTATTAAATATTTATAAAAAAGTTTCCCCAGAGAGTAACCATTATGGTTCCTCCCTGCAGTGAGGAATCTAACCTCCATAGTACATTCCCTCCCTGGTGACACTTTGCACTTGGCATTATCAGAAGAGAAACATATCAGTTAGTCCCTGTGCCTTGGTTCCAGCAGCTATGCTTTTAAAATGAAATTAAAACAGAGAATCTCTTCCATTCACTTAATAAGGATCTATTTTTAACCAAGTATTACTCTAGGCCCAGGGGTAGAACAAAAGGAAAACATAAGCAAAATTCTTGAGATCAAGAAGCACAATGCCCCTAGAAAGTGAATAATGCTTAAGTTTTGTTTTTTTCTTTTTTTGGGGGGTACGCAGACTAACGTTGACTTTTCCCTTTTCTTACATGTCATTTATATTTATATTCAGCAAAACGCCTGGAAAAGTATTACTTATAAACCTCGCCTCTCTAACGAGTCTTGCCAAGAGTATGGCTTCCTGTCCTTTGACTGATTCACAAGGTAATTGCCAAATGCTGATTTATATTGTTCCTGTTTCCCAAATGATCATATCCAAATGGAATTAGCTTGAGCTGTAAGGTTCCTGCCCCATTAGACATTTCCAAAAAATGTATTCTTACTAAAAACTTGAATTAGACAACCGTCCCCAAAATATATTACTACAGTAAGAAGACCACACAAATAAAACCTCTTCAATTTCATTGAGCACTTAGATATTCTTCAGGAGATATATATGTATGAATACTATATAAGGTACTGTGTAAAGTACTATGTAAAATTTAGCTATTTTATTCAATGCTCATTGTCAATGTAAATGAGAATAATTATGATGAAATATATCTCCAAACACTTATCCATAGTCATAGTGCCATGGCAGGAAGCTCCAAAAGGAAAAAAAAAAATTAAATTCCATGAGTTGTTTCTAGAAATAAAATCCTTACCATACAATTATGTATTTTGAGGAAGAAACAAGGAAAGTCGTCAGAGAACACAAGTGGGGTCTACACAGAGCATTCGATTGAGTTCTGATTTTGAAAACAAATGTAGAAAAGAGGGGTGTTAAAGAAAAATCACACTGGACAAGATGAACAGACAGAAGCTGATTTTATTCCAATACCATTCCCAGCAACAGAAAACTTGTAATTGAATGCTGTGTGTAGACCTTAATGGGATTCTCTGAACACAGAGCAAATCTGGATACCCAGCTCCTATGAGAAAAAAGCTGGAGAGTTTTTAGGAGCTGCAGTGGGGGGGATAGGCCATCTGAGTTTGCTCATTGGCCTTACCCAAAGGAAAAGTAAACTTTTTCATACCTTCATGACAGTAGTTTTGTAATTTGGAGCAAGCTGAAGTTAAGCTCCTACCCTCCCAAAGAAACTGGGACACAGGGGCCCTATCTTCCTGGATAACTACATTTCAGAGACATGATTCTCAAGTCCTGGAGGAAGACATTCTTGTGTGTGAGACTAGCAAATAGCTTTCTATATTTATACCTCAAGGGAGCAGGAAAAGAATTTGGGATCACGTTTTCTGAAGCAAGTACTCCAAGGAAAGGGAGGTCAGGGGCCTACAACCAGAAAGAAGCCTGTCCAAAGTTAAGTCAAGTCGAGGGGAATATTAAGCCCCTCTTGATCAAGGGCTCTTCTTTTGAACTTATGCAAACTCTTGTCACTGTGAGAATAGTGTCAGAGAGGCTAAATCCCTGAGAGAAACAACCTATGTCCTCTACAGTTAAGACAGCTAATATATTGGAACAGCTTTTGACAAGTTGCAAAAGGAAGAGGGTAAAGTCCTGCATTAGATTTGAAAAAATAAACCCATTTTCCAGAAGGTAGACATTTTACTTAGCATCATTTTAGGTAAATAAAACTTAGTGTTTCAATGGACTGGAATTCACTGTAAGCCAAGAGTTTTACTTGGCTTCCTAAAATAACTAAATCCACACTAAGTAAATGGAGGTATAATGTGAAACCTATTCCAAACTGTAGTTGAATTATGTGGCCACAGGTGAAGTGGCATCAGATCCTGGGAGAGGCAGGAGTGCTGGAGTTCTTGCAAATGGAATGAGCAAAAGCACAGAAAGAAAAACGCTATGCTTCATGTTCTAAACTCCTCCATTTGTGCCATAAACTGACTGGTAGCCTTCACTCAAGAAATGATTACTGAGTGCGTCGTATGCCCGACACACTTCTTGGTTTTCTGACTTAAGTTCTCATGGTGCTTGTATTTATTGGGTGGACACAAACAATAAAACAAGTATACAAATATGTATCAAATGGTTCCTTTTTTTAAAAGATTTTATTTATTTTTTAGAGAGCGAGCGAGAGAGAAACAGCATGAGAGGGGAGAGGGTCAGAGGGAGAAGCAGGCTCCCCGCTGAGCCGGGAGCCCGATGTGGGACTCAATCCCAGGCCCCTGGGATCATGACCTGAGCCGAAGGCAGACGCTTAACCATCTGAGCCACCCAGGCGCCCTGTATCAAATGGTTCTAAGTGCTAAAAATAAACACAATGTAGAATAAGGAAGAAGGACAGAGGTAGAAAATGATGGGGAGGGGGCAGAATCCACTGTGCTTGTTCTCCACAAAAACAAACTCATCCAGGCTGGATTTTCATGCTGCCTTCATCACAATGAACTGGTTCATATTGTTTGTCTTTCTGACAAATGAATTTTTGCCATAATAGAAAGTGTAGTAAGCATACAGGTAATTGATAAGATAATTCAAAAGTGACCATAGTGTGCCATGTAGCCCTAAAAATAGATGAAGGCTTATACACATTCCAAAACAAGAGCAGTGACTTTTTATTCTTGTAATGCTGATTCCTACCAATTTATATCAAATACTTCGTGGATTTGCCTTAAATGTTGCCTGTTTTCTTTGGAAGTCGTCATTTCTAAAAACTGAATTTCTTGGGGCGCCTGGGTAGGTCAGTCACTTAAGCGTCTGCCTTCGGCTCAGGTCATGGTCCCAGGGTCCTGGGATCGAGCCCCGCATCGGGTTCCCTGCTCAGTGGGGAGCCTGCTTCTCCCTCTCCCACTCCCCCTGCTTGTGTTCCCTCTCTCTCTCAAATAAATAAATAAAATCTTTAAATAAATAAATAAATACTGAATTTCTTTGCATAAAAATAAAAACTCTACTCAGTGCTTAGAATTATCTAGGAGTTTTCCTTTGAAATAATAAAAACAATCATGTTCATCTATTAGTATACAGTGTACTCATTTTTACTTTTGTGACTACATAGTACATCACATTTTGAAACTACTTTTCTCATTATTAATTCATCTAATCCTCACAACAATCTTATAAAAATTATTATCCCAATTTTATAAAGGAGATAAGTGAAAGTCACTGAGGATGGTGCCCTGAGTCCTACATCTAGCAAATAGAAAAACAGGAGAAATCTGAGGCACCTGGGTGGCTCAGTCGTTAAGCAGCTGCCTTCGGCTCAGGTCATGATCCCAGGGTCCTGGGATCGAGCCCCGCATCGGGCTCCCTGCTCAGCAGGAAGCCTGCTTCTCCCTCTCCCACTCCCCCTGCTTGTGTTCCCTCTCTCGCTGTGTCTCTCTCTGTCAAATAAATAAATAAATAAAATATTTAAAAAAAAAGAAAGAAAGAAAAACAGGGGAAATCATTTACAGTCTTGGCTTTAGGGAGGCCTCTACCTTAACAGAGTTTTCTTTCCTAATTTAGAAATTAGGAGTTTAGATTCGGTGAGATTTAGGTCTTTTTTAGCTCAAAGTTTATGGTTTTGTTTTGGTGGGTTTTGTAATTACAACTTCAACTCCGTGTCCATATGGTACATTATGGGGTAATATATTTGCATTATTAAAAGGATTATGAAGGCAAAGTTGTTTATCAAAAGAAAAACCCAACTTTCATGTTTCCCTTGTGTGAAATTAAGAAGGTGGATGAGAATATATCTAAGATGTTTTCCTGTTGTTATTCTACAAAGTTTTTCTAGAACTGTAGTTTTTGTAAAATTTTGTTGTTTTTTTATTGAACAGTATTTTTGTTTTTCTCGTCTCTTTCTACCGTAAGTATGCTTACCAATACTTGGGCATTTTTTCTGTAAATTCACAAGAAAATCTGTTTGCCTTCCCTAAACACACATGCACAGAAAACCTCTGAGGCTCAGAAGCAGCCAATCTGAGTCCACCCAACTAGCAATGAACTGGAAACCTGCCTTTCCTGGGCAGGGTGATTTAAACATAGCTGATTCGAAAATATTAAAGTATTCCTTTCCCAACCTCAAGTGACATTTCATTCATTTCACTGAAAATTTACTTCCCATCCGAGGACTCAAATGAAACCACGTCGGAAGGTTTACGCTCTTTGGAAAAGGTTGTACCGATACTGCGTGTACCTTGAGGAACTTGGCAAAGTTTCCAGACCCTTCTGCACTGAGAGTGCGATTTGTGGTGGCATCATAAAACCAGGGTAATTGCGGGGCGCCTGGGTGGCTCAGTCGTCAAGCGTCTGCCTTCGGCTCGGGTCATGATCCCAGGGTCCTGGGATCG